>NC_052115.1:7626730-7634747 GCF_012273895.1 Zerene cesonia | reverse complement strand
TGTTCCAATTTCAGTGGAATTTAATATGTTAAGTGTTGTGGAATTAGCTAGCCATACTGATTTAATAAATGCATGTCTATAACGCTATCACGTCTAAACCACGGCAATCCTACTATCCTACTAATATTATAAATGCGAAAGTTTGTAAGGATGTGTGTTTTTGTTGCTCTTAAAAACTACTGAACCGGTTGCAATGTAATTGGGTACGTAGACAGCTGAACAACTGGAATAACATATAGGCAACTTTTTATCCCGATATTCCTATGGGATACGGACACACTCCGGTGAAACCGCGGGACGCAGCTAGTAATCTATATGAATGGAATGAACAGTTGAAGACTTAAGAAGTTCAAATATAAGCCACTTATTTCTGACATAGAAGAAAAACCGAAGAAAGTCCTACGTTTTAAATTATATCCGCAAAATCGCGAAAATAAAAGAAAAAAATATCACAAAATCTGCTATCAAAAGTGTAGCTTCCATCTCATATTTGAATACAATTTTCCGTACACTTGAAGATTCTGAAATGGCGCATTTGAATTTGAATTGAATTTGAATACATATAAAATCAGAAAGTGGGTGCGACCCCAACTATGAAGACATGAATTATTCAAGTCCAGCCAAATCGGTTGATCTCGGAAGTATGAGAGATTACGCAGAATCTGAAGGTAGTAATAGAATCCCTTCTAATATTATAAATGTGAAAGTAACTCTCTTCTTCACTCCTAAACCACTGAACCGATTTGGATGAAATTTGGTACTGAGATAGTTTAAAACCCGAATAAGCATATAGGAGAAGGTTTTCACGCAAACGATACCTACTATACGAGTGAAATCCCTGCTCCTTCTAGGATTTATCAACATCCCTTCCAAACAGTGGTTACCTGAATGCAAAATTTAATCCCGATCTGTCCAGTAGTTTAGTCTGTTTGTGGATAGATCAGTCACTCAGTCACCTTTTCGTTTCACATATCAAGATTTTAATTAATCACTACATAGTATACAAAAAAATCGCTTTCTTGGTCCCTATGACCCTATGTATGCGAAAATCTTTAAAACTACGCAACTGATTTTGATAGGGCTTTTTTTTAAATAGATACAGTGATTCAAGAGGCAGGTTTATATGTATAAAAACATCTATTAAATTACTTTGAATTTAACGCGTGCAAAGCCGCGGTCAAAAGCTAGTATAAATATATTACGAACAAATTGTTTAAGCCATGATGGAGTACTGAACCCCAACATAAAGTGCATAAACCATAAATCTCTAATCTTCGCATGGGTTTGATGTAACTTGACCAACATCCATTCAAACGATTTGTTTTAATCACTGGGTCCGTGATGACGTCACTACATCCATAAATTAGATGGAACGCAGAAATGCGTATTGAAGATTTTTGAATATTATTAGGAAAATATAGGTCTGGGCAGAGTATGTCAATAGCACCTTTATAAAATCATATCTACAATGATATTTGGCCTTTGATTGACCTTTATGACATCAGTAACTTAAGGGTTAGTTATTCAAACAATAAATTACACACACAATTTATCTGCTTTAGAAACTGATGTATGTTTTTGATTTATTACACAATATAATCTATCGAAAGCAAAATTTGCATTTTCTAGAACTCTACTTAGTAATGGTTATCTCAAGGCAGCACCTGTAAAAACTTAAATAGGCTACCTCATACTACCTTTTGACCGCCTCCTTGGTACAGTGGTTAACGCGTGAGCGTAGAACCGAGGGGTCCTGGGTTCAATTCCCGGTGGGGACGCAAAAAAAAAAGTCTCGGTCTGGCAGGACACAGAAGGCTGATCATCTACTTGTCCCAAAAGAAAATCGATCAGTGAAACGGAAGTATATCATCTGCCCCATACCCCAGTAGGGGACACCGGACACGGGACTTCACTTTTTTTTTTACTTACTATCTATAATAGATATTATTATAAATAACCACAAGTGAATACTAATTAGCTCCAAACCACACAAATAATTTACTAAGAACACTAGATAACGCCAATTTCCCACGCTAATCAGTGCATTCCGCGCACATATATGGAAACTTTGGTTAAATATTTATTCAATAAAAAAAACAAGCGATAGATAACATAGTATAATCTATTCCACATATTTATTTTCAAGCGACTTTAAAAAAGGAGGTTATCAGTTCGACTGAATTTTTTGTGTTTGTTACCTTATACCTCTTCACCGAGTGAAGCAATTGTTAGCATGTAGTCTCATTTAAATTTGGTCAAATTATGACAATTTGAAGGTTTAAATATTCAATACATCAGAAACTAACGAATTTAATACTGTAATGATGTTGTAAACAAATTTGTTAAGGATACAATCGACGGTTTAAATAATGATAACGATGATATAAATAAACTACTCTTTTATTTCTCAGTATGTGGACACACTATTTAATTAATCACATTAATTAATTAATGGGTAAAGCTGCTTTACGCCCAATGTCCGTTCGGTATTCCTTACTCGTAAAAACGTAATGATCGTGTCGGCTTCAATTAATCCATTAGCACATTAAACATTAATTTTAAATATAAATCATATAAAACTATCAGGCGGTGGAATCTCATTTCGAATAGGGCTGGCCCTTTCGAACATTCTGGAAGGAAATAAAAGAACTCACATTTTCCTTATCTTGTGTGTGATATTACGCCAGAATTACAATATACTTATACTAGCTTCTGTCCGTGATTTCGCGTTCGAACTATAAATCTTATCGTCTTTTAGATATAATAATAATATTAAATTCGGTCCAGCCGTTTATCATAAAATTGCTCCTATCAATGAGAAGAAGTCAAACAAACACACTTTCACAGTCATTATTTAACCGATGCTAAAATTATTTTATTCTATTAAATTATTTAGTTGACATCTAAATTTAAATTATTTTGTTTACTCGAAGTTAAAAACCCGAATGTTGACAAAATAAATCGTGATTTATTTATTCCTTAGTGAAATAATAATATTAATTAATTACTCAATTAAACCTACCATAATACATATTCAGTGATACTAAAATATAACGATTTAAGATAATTTTATATCTAACAATTTCTTTCAAATTTCACATAAAAAAAAGTGAAGTCCCGTGTCCCCTACTGGGGTATGGGGCAGATGATATACATCTGTTTCACTGGTCGATTTTCTTTATGGACAAGTAGGTGATCAGCCTTCTGTGTCCTGCCAGACCGAGACATTTTTTTTTTTGCTGTCCCCACCGGGAATCGAACCCAGGACCCCTCGGTTCTACGCTCACGCGTTTACCACTGCACCAAGGAGGCGTCAAATTTCACATACTTATTTAAAATTATATGACGTTGGCGACCCTATTGGAAAAAGTAATTAATCGAAACCGAGGCTCATTGAATGGACCCAAGATAAGGCTATGATTATCAAATAATTAAGGCCCTTTCAACACTGTTGCACAACTTTTCAGAATAAGTCATGTGTATTTTAAGATATCGTTATTTTAATATACTATTCAATCGACTTCACAAAAAGGTAACAGCTGTATTTATATTATATAATTATTCGTATTTTCTTGTGTTTGGTCTTACGCGAGTATTATACATTTAGAAATTAAAAGATCTGTGTCTCCCCGTGACCACGCTCGCTGTAAAGTGTTCGAAACGTCGGGTTAATAATATAATGAATAAATCGCGTTTAAAATCTAATTATACAGCGGTAATGACTAGTGTTGAATAATGTGTCTTATAATACTTTGATTATATATTTACGTACATAATTTACTTAAATAATTTGATCTCAATTTATCCAAAAGTTTATTATAAAATTAACAAAGGCACGAGCTTTAAAACATCTCCAGAAAAATATCAATTACGCCAGCTTTTTTTATTTGATAGCGCAACTGAGCTGGTGGTTCGACTGATGGTAAGCGATCACCACCGCCCATGAACATTCGCAGTGGAATGTCGCTAGTGGTAGGACGTTGCCCGCTTTTGGGCTTAAAAAATAAGGAAAGGATTCATGTCAGGAATAAAGGAATGGACTGGGAAGGATGAGGAAAAGGATGCGTGCCTCCAGCCCTCCACGAAATCGCATCAAATTCAATACATTTGCTAAGAAACTACCATACACAGAAACTCACATAAATATACAGATACGTTGAATTAATAATACCCCTCTTCAACTCCCTTCAAATACTAATACTAAAAAAGTATAGACACAATAACGCTATCGATTTTAACCTAACAATAAATAACAATTGATGGCCAACGTGACATATAGTACGGTCAGAAGAAAAATTACTCCACTTATTTTCCTTTCTCCAAAATGAAAATCCCTTATGAGGACACTTTGTTTTTCGCATGCCATCCGTCCGTCAGGATCTGCTACCTAAAACTCAAGTAAGGCAGTTTTTATGGAACTGCCCTTGAATATTAAATACTGAATCTCTTGAATACGCTTTTATTAGCTTCATCTGAACAATTATGTATTGTAGGTATGTCTGAATGTAAGCGATTCTAGATATATTAATTTCCTTACGTATAAGTAAGACAAATTTAGTTGATTCCGTCATTTAAGCGAGTCAAAGATCCCACCACTAAACTCTTTATATATGTTATAGTGATGAAATTAATTTTAATTTTAAATTTTTATTTCATTTGGCATAATTGTTGCATTTAAATATTAGCTGGCTGAAGCTGGCAACCATTTTTTTCCTATTCTTTGCATCATTTGCTTTATAATTACGTAATATTAAAATATATTGCATGATGACTTATTGCAATATAATCATACGAAAATAAGATCCATACAATGACATAAATTTTTATTTAAATTGAATTAAAACAGAATTAATAGATAACTCGAGAATCGAGCAGTGAGATTTTAGGCTATAATTGTTCTTTTCTAAGACCTAACCTATCTCTATAATTAAATTCATCAAAATAGCATGAGAAGTATTTGCGTTTAAGTGGAACACAAACTATTATGGATGAAACAAGTAGGAAAAAAAAGTCAGTACTAGACATTAAACAATAAAGCTCTCACATAAATGATGCGAATTTGAAAAGTGTAATACAAAGGCTCCATACTGCATTGTTTTGCTGACTGTACTTTCCGCTTCACACCAAGGGGTGTTCAATTAGTCTACACTTGCTCCGCGTTGCTGTCTGAGTGAAGCCGACTGCTATTTTGTTGACCTTAAGGTCAATTACACGTACGAAGTGCAAAGTATTGGACGATCTTTTAGTTTAAATACTAATAAGAGTATCAAGACTATAAATAAATATAGTCGACTGTCTAAATATATAGAAAGGAAAAGTAACTCAAAGCAGCATGGATACATTTTTATATCATAAAATTAATTATAAATCATTCGTAGAGGCAGAATAGAATAGAAATATAAATAGAAGGCCTCTGCGAATGCGCTGCCCGTTTTTAACAAGTAAAGGATAAGGGAAGGAATGTACGGGGAACAATGAGGAAATGGCGACGGGTCTTTTTTTTAAGAAAAGGGTCATCAGATGAGGTGATCGCGACCACAATCACAAAGCTGCTAGCTTTGTGATGCTGATGCCGGATTTCCAAGGTGGTGGTAGACATGGGCCAGACCGTGTATTTCTGTAATGTATATATTAATGTTCTATATGTGTTTTATTAGTATCCCCATAAATTATTGTACTGATAATGATATTATAAATGTGAAAGAAAAGTCATAAATAATTAACGATAGATTAATAGAGTGTTTCTCAACCGACTCAAAAAAGGGAGGTGCATAAATTCGACTGTATTTTATGTGTTTGTTACAATTCCTTTTAGCTGGGCGTGTTCGCCCGTCTGTCTGTTGATTCTTTGTCGAAATCTGTTGTTTTGCATGATTTTTTTTTTTTTTCATTTGAAATCTTCCACCCATTGGGTTCCGGAGTAGCTCTGACAATTTGAAGTTGGTTATATAATTATGTTTTATATCTTATGAGAAACGTGTGGAATCTTCAAAATTAATCACTTTTCTTCAAGTAGGTTTATCATAACAATTCCATCAGACCACGCGTAATATCTTGTCTCATTATGGGTACATTGTGAAGATAATTATCGGCTGTGAATTAATTCGAAACGTTTCACTGCTTCAATTATGTTAACACGCCTGTATGTTTGTCGCTCACAAGATTACCGCTATGGTCGTAAATATCTCAGCGTATTTGTGAAATGCTGGATGCTTCCAACGCTTTGTATAATGGAGATATGTTATATACTCTATGTTAAAAACGTATATATACAATGTTAAAAACAGATTTTAAACCATGCATCAAAGAATGCATAAAAGTGATGATAAAAGTTCGATGACATGTGACATCTGCCAACACACACTTGGACAGGGTGATGGATTATGGCCTGAACCTTTAGGTGGTCCGTTTCCCTGCAGTGTGAACAAATATAAGCGATAATCTGTAATAGCTAACTAATATTATAAATGCGAAAGTTTGTAAGGATGTGTGAGTGTTTGTTGCTCTTTCACGCAAAAACAACTGAACCGATTGCAATGAAATTCGATACGTAGATAGCTGGACAACTGGAATAACATACAGGCAACTTTTTATTGCGATATTCTTACGGGATATAGACTTGCGCGGGTGAAACCGCGGGGCGCAGCTAGTAGCTAATAAAATGATGATATTGTCACTAATCGGCGATCTCTTACAAGCACTTAGCTATATAAGAGTAAAATTAATAAAGTTTACACTTACATCATGAATTTTAATTGTATTTTCCTCGTCACGAAATGGACTGGAGTATTACGTAAAATGAAAATAAAAGCCGCATATAAAACAAAGAGCATTCTTTAGATTGTGGTGTTTGAGCTTTTCGTCATATCGAGGGTGTATAATAATAAAAAAGTACGTAAAAATCTTTATAAGTTTTATATTATTTTTATGTAGGAATTATCAGCTATGCCATTCTAATACTTATACCTTTTATTAAGAAAGTAATAATATAACCTATCAGATTTTTATTAATGTGTACATTTCGCTTTTTGCCTTAGGTGTTACTGACCAAAAAGATGTCGCATGATCACCATCAAATAGTGTAACTATTTCATTGGAAATCTTTGCGAAAACTCCATAAGTTCTTGTGAGTTTATATTAATATGTAAAGGGCAAGGTAGCTAAATAAAATATTTTATCACAGCTATTTATTCTGTAATGCTAGAAGTAGTAACTTCAGTTATCTGTGGCAACTGCGAAGAGAAAAAAACGACGTACCGACCATCATTATCTTGTATTATTCTGTATAATCAGTAGCAATAAAACATGCTACATTGAACATTAAATATAGCCTGTTACGGCGATTGGGGGAGCCGGAGGCTTTCTATTTGCTCACACTTCACAGTACATTCCTTCTTTCCAGTCGTATAATATATATATATATAATATACATGCTCGACAGTCTTACAACTCTCTTCGTGTCCAGTACAACAATGCGTTCCGGGTCTTAATGGGGCTGCCTCGTTATTGCAGCGCATCAGGAATGTTTGCAGAAGCTCGTATAGACTGCTTTTATGCTACAATGCGAAAAAGATGCACATCCCTGGTGCGCCGTGTGCGGGCCAGCCCCAATGAGATCATGCGCTGTATAGCGAGCCGGCTTGACTGCTGGTATGTCAACCACTGCTGCAAACTATCTGCTTCCATTATAGCATTGTAGTAGTGGCTGGCATACCTAGTAGTCACAATTATTTTATTTTATATACGACATAATATACTAACATAGTTTTTAAGAATTAATTGTTACTAACAAAATGAGTCTGAGTTGCTTGAAATTAAATAAAAAAAAAATAAAAAAATAATCATTTTCTTACCCTAAATCCCTTAGACTAAGATCGAAAATCGACTAAGGGATCTCTCTACCAAGAGGCGGGCAGCAGCGCTTCCTTGAGAATTAAATCATCATTCTGCGATCACCAACCCGCCTGCCAAGCGTGGTGATTATGGCAAATCCCCTCAAAATGTGAAAATAGCATTA
>NC_052115.1:7623402-7625730 GCF_012273895.1 Zerene cesonia | reverse complement strand
CAAGGACCGGAAATTGTGGCACATTTTGGGGGAGGCCTATGTCCAGCAGTGGACTAATTCGGGCTGAATGGATGGATGATGGATGAAATCCCTTAGAAGTGGACAGCACATTCACATTTACACACACACAATCTGGCGAATCACCAGCTCAGTTACCCGCTAGGAGATAAAAAATAATGAATTTAAGCGCCTTTATCCAACTATATTAACGTACATTACCTTTAGCGCACCTGCGTTTAGATCATTATTTCTGCCTTAAGAGTTGCCTGGTAGAGATCGCTACCTAGAGATAAGGCTTCCTTTTGCATTTGCATAATTTAATTGCCTTTCATGTTAGTTCCACAATATAGAAATTACATATTATATTATCATTGAAACTACCTCATTTTATTAAAAAACAGATAATCTCTTTCCTCACATAGACCTAAATCGCGCACGAAAACCATTGTCCATTATAGCTTAAACGTTCTAGTAGACTATACCATACAAACCTTGCGAATAAATACCGGTCAACGACCTCCTAAATAAATCAAGGTTACTTATCGTATGAGGCCGTTAAGTACGTGATCCTACCTACATTTGCTGCAACGTTACATCGGGCGACTTGCCAGTTCGTATAAAAGTGAGATAATATCAAGATTTGCATAGCATAGAGGCTATATCTGAGGTAAGCATTTTGAGCTCCAACGAGGTACTGTTGGCGCATTATTTTATTGTATTTTAAATGTTATTGGATGATTATATTTTGCTTGTGTTTTCGTTAAAATCTGTACATATGTTGATGCTGTGTTAAGACGATTCAAACGTGCTTCTGTGAGAAGTCTAATTGAATAATTGAATGTTTGAGGTTGTGTTTACAGTGGACTTGCTGCGCCCTGCGGTTTCATCTGCGTAAGTCCGCATCCCATAGGAATATCGGGATAGTTGCCTATATGTTATTCCAGTTGTCCAGCTGTCTACATACCAAATTTCATTGCAATCGGTTCAGTAGTTTTTGCGTGAAAGAGCAACAAACACACACACATCCTTACAAACTTTCGAATTTATAATATTAGTAGGATAGTAGGACTAGTAGGATAATATATTGGTACAATGTGGAACCACCACATTACGCGGTAATGGTTTAAATGACTGTCCAAAATACAGATAAATGTTAAGCTAACAAGTTGAAAGAACAGAAACATTATCTTAAGCATGCTTATTATATTTATTTTTATTTTATTTGTAAGATGATTCCTCTCTGATGTGGTCAATTTATTTGGCCTAGTTTTGACAATTTTAAAGTTCCTTCATACTTTGTTAAAATTAAATATAATGTTTTGATTTTACGAAGCATTTATGCCGCTAGCTTTACACGCGTTTTTATTCATTGGGAAAAAGTATGTTTTATTCCAATAATCTATGTACATAACGAATTTCACTCAAATCGGATTAGTGCTTTATGTTGAAAGTAACAAACGTATTCAATATAAAGTTACGAATTTTTAATATGAGATATATTTTCAACGGACCAAAAAAACGTTTTCAATGTGACTATACTGTTATAGAACTATGGAGTGGATGAAGCGATTTTGATGATCATTTTTTTATTTGAAAGTTGTGTATACCTGTCGTGCCATTTGAATCTAGTCGTATGATGACATTTTGAAGGAGGTTTGGTTTTTTGTTACAAATGGTCTCGCACTACTGAACCGATTGCAATGAAATTTTGTACATAGATAGCTGGTACTTCCATAAAATAAAAGTGATCAATTACTTAGATCAGACTATGAAGTAAATCCGTAACCAATTTGACGCACATCAAGCGATATTATTTCTCAATTAAATATAATTACAATCAAATAACAGCTCAATTTCTTAAGGAATAACGTAGTTATCTATTTATGAAGTAAATTTCGAAATTGTTACAGTAATTACTAAGATTACATCCTACACACAAGCCCACATTGTTCACAACATTTGTTGTTGTTGTTATCTTATAATAGTTGTTTTTATAATTAGCCTTCCGCCGACGGCTTTACCCGCGTAAATATAAACAAATTATATACTTAAACCTTTCTCGAATAACGCGCTATCCATTGGTGAAAACGGAATGAAAATTCTTTCAGTAGTTTTTGATATTGTTGCGAATAGACGGACGCATTGGAAGACTTTGATTTACACTATCTAAGAATTTTATTTTATAATCATTAAGATTTAGAATTAACCTGTACTAATATTATAAATGTGAAGGGATCTCTGTCTAAAAAGTTATATCTATACCTAGTCTTGCCATAAATATTGTAATAAAGAAAAAAGAAAATTGTTAACTGCAAATAACATTTATTA
>NC_052115.1:7594373-7622402 GCF_012273895.1 Zerene cesonia | reverse complement strand
TTTTTGTGCTTATCCGGTATCTATGAGAATCGGCCAACATCTATTTTTCATCCCCCTGAATGATAAGAATAACGCAGAACAGCGTTTGCCGGGTCAGCTAGTTATTTAAATAAAATTCATTGCTAATAAACTGGTTAAATTTCGAATTCAGAATAAACAATCATGTTTGTAGTTTTGTTATAACTGCCTAAGGCTTTTCCGTTTAATTTTATCATCATCGCGTTTTATCTATTCCCCACGCTATTATTCAATCTACTATTACTGTAATATTCCATACTAGCCTCCGCCTGAAAAGGATCATTTAATTGGGTCTACTAATCACACAAGTCAGTCTATCTGTACACCAAATTTCATCGAAATAGTGTTAGTAGTTGCAGTGTGATTGTGGGACAAATATCTAAATAAACAAAAATAAGTGAAGTCCCGTGGCCCCTATGGGGTATGGGGCAGATGATGTACATCTGTTTTACTGATCGATTTTCTTTAAGGACAAGTAGGTGATCAGCCTTCTGTGTCCTACCAGACCGAGACCTTTTTTTTCTTGTGCGCCCCACCGGGAATTGAACCCAGGACCCCTCGGAGCAACGCTCATGCGCTAACCACGGTACCAAGGAGGCGGTCGAACTATAATCATATAAATAAACAAACTTTCACATTTATTTATTAGTGTGATAGTGTGATGTGATTAGTGTGATTATAGCTTGAGATTAGAATTCCCAATTAAACACAAAAATAATCATTATCAGTAAAAAACAACCTTATTTATCGATAATCTATGTACCTATAAAATACATTTTTAGCAACGTCAGTTAAAAACTCTCTACGCCCTTACAAACTCGAACCTTATTCGTAATCTCATTTTGAATCGAATTTCCATTACAAAACGTATAAAGTCGCAATTGTTTAAAATTTTACTACAATTCGCTTACCTACCTGGATAACTGTTTAGATTTAGCGTTATGTCGGATTACAATGGACGGTAATTTTTGTAGAGATTAATCGACGCTTCATTTCATTTTGCAAAGCGATTTTTCAAATAAATGAAATGGCGACTTGAATTTTACTAAACTGCTTTCAAAATCATTTGTTGATTTTAAGGGTCTGTGTGGAAAAAGAAAACGGCCGTCGACGATTGTCTGTTCTCTTTGTTCATGTACATGTATGGATAATTAAAACTTGTACAGAATGTTTCTGTTTCGGATTCGGATTTTCAAGACATATTATATTAGCGTTATTTCTTGCCATAATAAAATGTAATTACACAAAAAATGTTAAGATACATTGTTTCTTAAGCAATTGCTGTGTACTTCATATACGTCTTCTTCCTTGTCGTATCACTCTTGACAGAGCGGTCGTGGTCATCATGAGGTATCAGGGGCAGATGCAACTCGCTTCACATCTTTCCCTGTTCCCCGTCATCCGGCTGCATTCGTTCAGCGCACCGCCAACAGCAGCCTTAATCTGATCCGTCCACCGCATGGGTGAACGTCCGCGAGCCCTCTTACCCTCCACCGCTCCCTGCACTACGAGGCGCTCTATGGAGTTCTCATTACGTCGCGAAACATGGCCAAAAAACTTGAGTATACGAGATTCTACTAGGCTGGATAGACGCTGCTTGACACCCAGCTCTTGGAGAATAGTCCTGTTGGTTCTAAATTCTGACTTCATATACGTACGAAGGTGTTACATCTGGGGTTACTGCTACGAGCTTAGCAATTATATCAGACTAGCTGTCCACCTCGGCTTCGCTTGATGTACATATATAATACTAGCTAGTAACATTATAAATGCGAAAGCATGTAAGGATGTGAGAGTGTTTGTTGCTCTTTCACGCAAAAACTACTGAACCGGTTGCAATGAAATTTGGTACGTAGACAGCTGGACAACTGGAATAACATATAGGCAACTTTTTATCCCGATATTCCTACGGGATACGGACTTACGTGGGTGAAACTGCGGGGCGCAGCTAGTATTTATATATAATGCATTCTACTATCTTCAAAAGATAAATCCAGCTCTGTTACAATTTATTTTATTCAAAGGAAAAGGGTGCACTGCAAAGTAAAGAAAAATACAAAGCAAGTATCTACCAACGACAAAAAGACAGAATAAAATAAATAAATTCTTACTTATATTATAAATGCTAAAGTGACCCTGTCTGCCCGTTTGTCCGTCTATCTGTCTGTTAGTCTCTTCTTCACTGAACCGATTTTGATGAAATTTGTAACGAAGATAGTGAGGCCATGTATATAGTGTTAATCCCGAAAATCCCATGAGAAAGGCAATTGCAGAGTAAACCCCGGGACTGTTTACAATCTTTTGTACTACCGAACGAAGCCGCGAGACATAAGCTATATTTACAATACGCTTATATTTGTATGTTTGTGCTTAACCACGTAAAACATGATTAATTTTGGTTAAAAGTAAGCACACATATAGTTAATAACATGAATTTAAATGAGATTTATTCATCCGAACTGCGGTTTCAAGAGGTCATATCTGTTTTTTATCGTCCACAAAATCCATTAAATTGCTAAACATAAACATATGAATTTGTATCCCATGTATTAAAACCTTTATTATAGTGTTAAAATATTACCCAATTAGCAAAATTTTATTGACAAATTAATTTATTTATCTAATATATAAAATTCTCGTGTCACAGTTTTCGTTGCCATACTCCTCCGAAACGGCTTGACAGATTTTGATGAATTTTTGTGCTTATCCGGTATCTATGGGAATCGGCCAACATCTATTTTTCATACCCCTAAATGATAAGAGTAAGGCAGAACAGCGTTTGCCGGGTGCAGCTAGTTTCTTATAATATTACAAAGATTCATATATCGGTTTCGTGGCTAATTAACATAACTGTCGATCGCATCTAACGCTCCAGACAATAATGATAAAAACAAATAATAATTTCACTCGACACTGCTTTATCTCACGCTGCTTTATGTTTACGAGACAAAATAGAATAAACGGTCATTTACACATCCAAGCTCTCAACACCCACGCTTTTTTTAACAAAAACCGCACAAATACAGGGAAAACGAAGCACAGGACTGTATTTGGAAAGAAAAAATTCAAACTCAAATTTATTTATTCAATTAGACATCTTCAAGAAGCATGTGAATCGTCATAGGACATTTGTAACATTTGCCACCGGTTTAGAAAAGAGTTTCTACAGAGAGGAGCCGGCAAGAAACTCTGATGCTGCTTTTTTTCAATTGTCACAATTTACATTTTAATGCATAGATAATATGTATTATTTGTACTATTTGTACGTAATTGTGTCATGTGTTTGTGTCCTTTTTGTATTTGTCCTTTTGTATTGGTGCAAATAAGGAGTTATCTATCTATCTATGTATACATAATAATGGTTGCAAAGTTCTATGGTTCTTAAGCGTTAATATTCTATGGATTTCAAACTAACGAAAAATATCCCATTACCTATCATAGTAGTGTTTTAAACTGTAATTGTGTTGTTATTTAAAGTGTGGGTATCACAGCTATGAAATATAATAAATACCAGTTTGAAGGATACTAACTGTTCGCCCTGGCGTCGCCCATGGTACATAATATATAGTATATAGTATATATCACACAGAGAAATTGCAGCTTTGTAATGGTAAAATAATTTTTGAAACCGATTTAGTGGTTGCAAACATACAAAAGTAAAAAGTTTCGTCTTTATAATATTGGAGTGGAGATCTTTTTTTTCCATATAGCGGTAGGCCCCGGTTTCACCTATGGCATGTTTTTTCTCGCCATAAAAAACTTTTAGGTGACTCAAATATTATAAGCTTAAACGTGACAAATCCTACTTCCTACTAATATTATAAATGCGAAAGTTTGTAAGGATGTGTGTGTTTGTTGCTCTTTCAAAAACTACTGAAGAACTGGAATAACATATAGGCAACTTTTTATCCCGATATTCCTACGGGATACGGACTTACGCGGGTGAAACCACACGGCGCAGCTAGTTACGATTATATTTAATAACAAATACACGTCAATAGATCTAATATTCAACGTCTAATAACACATATTCCGAAAAAACCCAAAATAACGTCCTCTCAAAGACCATTTTTATTATATTGTTTTCCAAATCCCTCCCTGCGAAAATTTTCTAGCTGTTCCTCACAAAAAGTTAATTAAGTTAAAACAAAAAGCGAGTCGGTGGTTCGAAACTAAATCCCGACGAAGATTACAAAACTGATGATTTGACCCCTCGAGATCTCGGCTCCTCTCTTTGAAAATTTTTAATTACTCAACTTTATTAGTCTTGCCACTTTTTGCGTCAAACCTTGGACGTGCTTACGTGCTGTCGTGTTTTGTGACGTGGTTGAAATACTTCTTAGCAACTGCTATTCTTTTTTTTATATCACCGTCGACAATGGAGCTGGCGGGTCGCCTGATAGTAAGCGCTACTACCGCCCATGAACATTTGGAGAGGCGTAAGATCGTTTGCAGACCTTACGCTTCTACAAATGGATTGCGGACTTCGAATTGGAAAGAGATTAAGGAAGGATTGACTATAGGAATAAAGGAAAGGCATGGGAAGGGTAAAGGTATACTACCCCGGTGCGAGCTGGCCCAATTCGTGCCGAAGTGTGCTCGACTACGACAATTAAATTCAAACAACAAAAAAAATTCTTTATTCAGAACGAAATTATACAGTTTACTTAAACTAAAATTAATTCAAGGGTGGGATGGGTGTTTTTCGATTATGTATCTTAACAGCTAGTTATTGTGTCGTGATTGCGATAGTGGCTTAATTTTCTCGAGGCAAATAAAAAAAAAAAAATAAAAAAAAAAATGAAATTTCTTTATTTGTTTCAAAAAAATTTTTTACATGATATAGATACATATATTGCATTGAAACTCACACTAGGATCCCTGTGTTGTGAGGCTCAATCTCTTTCATCGTATTACATAAAAAAGGAAATATTTAATTTTTACATGCCATTTTGAGTATTGTAGTAGGTAAGTAGTAAGTAGGTAATTTATTTACAACGGTTGGATATAGAGTGGTTTAAATGGACCTGGGTAAGACACAGAAATAGTTTTCTATAAATTATTTAATCCTTAAAAGCAGTGAGGGCTCAGTGGTGAGGACCTCGGACTTAGAATCGATTAGTCGGGGGTTCGAAACCAGGCGAGCGTGCAAGCAATAAATTGATTTTTGATTTTATCTGCGCATGTGGATAAAATCACCACTGTTCAAAACGGTGAAGGAACATATTATGAGGAAACCGGCATGTCCAAGAATCAGAAAGTCTGACATCATGTGAATGCCAACCCGTCGTTGCCCACTGGCGCGGTGGATCATAGCCTGAACCCTCATAGGTTTAGGATTGTGTCCCAGCAGTGGGACACGTATGGGCTAATAATGACGATAATAATAAATTCCCAAAAGCGAAGAAGGTTTTAAATTAGACTGTATTTTTCCTGGTCTTTGTAATCAATAGAGCTTGCTAAGTGTAGAACTCGAAAACTACTCCACCAATTTGGTTAAATTTTCTGACCGCTTTTCTTAAGGTTTATGGAAGATTCTTATGGAAAGGAGAAGAATACCACGGGCGAAGCCGGGGCGGACTACCAGTATTATGTAAATAAGTACCATCAATGTTACTCTATCCTCATCATAACATCCAAACTAAATTGGCCAATAGCTGGAACTGAACCTTAAGATTATCAGCACAATCAAATGCTAAAGCATGTGAATAAATCCACGTTCATGGATATTAATTAAGCAGCGCATTAATATTGATGCTGTTCCATTTATATTAATAACGATACATGGATACAATTTACGGAACGTATGGGATAATCGGATTTCCGCTAGTTTATAAAATATGTTTTCATGTTTAAATAAAATCATATTACGGTTTTCAATCGACGTCCCAGAAAAAACGGGGTTCTTGATTATACTATATTTTTTGTGAACCGGTTTGATAATTTATTATATGGCATAAATTGATATTAGTCGGCTTTTCCTATTGTTTTTGTGTCGTCGTCGGTAATGGAGCTGGTGGATCGCCCAATGGTAAGCGCTACCACTGTCCATGAAGGGTATTTTTAGAGACGACATTAAATAAAAGGGATTAAGAAAGAATTGACATTGAAGATTGAAATTGAGAGGGATAAAGGAAAGGACTGGAAATGGTCAGGGCAGGTCAGGTCCGGCTCTCTCACTCATCGAAGGATACAGTATCGTGCTACTATTTCACGCCGGTCTTCTGTATGATATTGACCTTTCTATGACATCATTGTTGTGGAATTAAAATGTAAAAACAACATGATAAAGGAGGAACTACACAGCTTCTTACCGGCTCTTCTCTGTAGAAGCTTTTCGAAACGGTGGTATATGTTTAAACTATCTTATGATGAAATTAAAAACTTTTTAACGGATTTTAAACGCGATTTATTCATTATATTATTAACCCGACGTTTCGAACACTTTACAGCGAGCGTGGTCACGGGGAGACATCTCCCGTCTACATCATAATATATTGAATAAATCGCGTTTAAAATCCGTTAAAAAGTTTTAAATTTCTAAATGTATAATACTCGCGTAAAATCAAACACAAGAAAATACTATCTTATGATGATTCAAAAGTGCTTCTAGAAGAAGTGTATTTGAATAAATAAATTTGATTTTGATCGCATTCACAAGAGGCAGCGAGCGCAGTTTATTGTTTTTTAGAATTAGCAATAAAATTCATAATTATTCTAATACAGTTGCTTCAACAAGCTAATTAATATGGAGCATATCGAGATCTCTGTATTAGTTACAAGTACCTACTTCAAATGCGATTTGTGCTAATTGTTTTAATTAAAGCTATGTTAAGGATGTATTGGCTTTTATTAACTTGAATAATATAATCTACCTCAATCTCATAGTTGCAGTGGTGACTTAGTGGTGGACCTTAGTTCTGAGTTGATAAGTCGGGGGTTCGATAATTAACAGGCGTATGTGCACGAAATTAATTTTAATAAATTTTTCAATTTATTTACACATTATTCACATCAGCACTGCTCGAAACGTTGGAGCTAATGCTCATGAAGTAACCATTATTTCGAAAAATCTAAAATTACACCACATGTGAAGTGTGAACCACATTAGAAAACCCACATTTTGGCCAAAGTCGTGGATTTTGGCTTGTACCCTCATAGAAGGCATGTATCCCTGTATTGGGAACAAATATGGGCTGATGATGAAGAATATAACCACTAATCAGTATTCATATATATGTAGATATATACTATTTAACAACGTAGTTGTATATTGCATTAATGGTTTAAATCATTCAGGCTTAATTAGTAATAATAATCCTATATTGAGTTAAACTAATTTTGAGTTTAGTCCTAATTTAAACGCAATTATTTATTGAATTTTCATCATACGAAAATACATAAATTAAAGCACATACCAAGTAGAAACATATTACAACATCATCTTCAATAAATATCAACCCAGCACTTTTCCGTCCGAATTTATGTCGCAAAACGAGAGCAGTATATTCCGTTTGCTCCAAACATTATTACAAAGAAGTCAGGACGCGTTAATTGCCAAATCGTGCAATTGTTCTCAATGCGTATAAATCAGATGGACCGTTGAAAGGTACTCGCTACATTTATTCGTGTCCCTTTACGCATTTTTATTAGCTTCACAAAATAATACGTACAGATTCTGGCATCCGCAATTATACTTGTGGACTGATAGAGTAAAAGCACACTCAAACTCAAAATTTATTTATCAATTAGATTTATTAGGGAAGCACTTTTGAATCGCCGTAACATTTGCCACTGGTTCGGAAAGCAGTTTCTACGGATAAGAGCCGGCAAGGTACTCTGTAGAGTCTGTGTGTCTGACATAAAAACATTATTTAATTTTTAGTTTTATAGCATTGAAATGCTTTATAAATTAGACATTTTGAAAGAATAGAAAAAATTTGATCACGAGGCAGGAGGTTTCACGTTCCATCGATACAATATTGTAATCATTGAAATAATGTTTCGTATTGGTTGTGATGGTTCTTAATCATCTCAATAGATGGCGTGGGGTGCCCCTTAGGCACATGAAACCGAAAGAATAGAAGAAATTCGATTACTGTGGCAGGATCACGGGTGGCCGAGAGGCTAGGCGTTGCTACGGTTAGGCAAGATACGCAGGTTCGAATCCTGCCTCGTGATCAAATTTTTTCTATTCTTTCAAAATTTCTAATAAAAACATTATTTTAAGAAACCATTATTTTTACACATAACATTTCTAATCTTTTCCAGAATAATGAGCCTTCACCCGAAATCAAAATCCAGCTTCAAACCCGGTACCACCTACGTGTCATCTAGGTAGTTAAACATTTACCCTTTTTTTGTGGTGCAATCCTGCATAGAGACCCACAGCCCCGGTAGTAGCTTCGGGTTCTTTCAGATTCCTACCCCCTAAAACCTACCGTGTTCCATCGAACCAATTTAGCGAAAGGACTTTTAGTGCTGGTTAGCATTCGCGACTACGAACCCTTACGAACAGATACGGCAAGTCCCAACCTAATCGCGTATTTTCATTGTGTAGATTCCCACGCGGGCACTTCGTTACTAGAACGCTCGTTAGAACCATTTTTACCCTGATCTATGACGCTATGAATTATGCTAATCCAAATAGGGGCTTTCAACTTGCCTTTGGATATTCGGTGTTATCTCTCTAATGGATACTTTCTGAATTTTCTTAATGTGACTCCTCGTTTTTAATATTATTACCGAGAGTGTCTTTTTCGCTCCGCTGCGTCGAAGTTATGAAGAAATTTATTTAATGTGAGTGGTTTACATTTTAACTTATAGAAAGCCTGTGACTAAAGTCATAAATACATTTATAGAATCATTTATCGATAAGTGTCGAGTGTCGCAATTCTAAACGATCAAGAAACGTTTAATATTACTTACTATATGTATTTAGTAGTGCAACATGGCAAACATAAAGAATATTATTGTAATCCTACTAATCCTACTAATATTATAAATGCGAAAGTTTGTGAGGATGTGTGTGTGTTTGTTGCTCTTTCACGCAAAAACTACTGAATCGATTGCAATGAAATTTGGTACGTAGACAGCTGGACAACTGGAATAACATATAGGTTATTTATCCTGATATTCCTACGGGATACGGACTTACGCGGATGAACCGATTTTTGTAATCCTTTTTTAATTTGGAACCTGGTGTTACCCGTATGATCACATTTTATTAGTTATGTTTGTCTAATGCTTATTTTAAAATATATCGACTAATCTTTCACAGAATTAAATTAATAACGATTTTTACAAAGAACAGAGTAATTTATTAACATAATTAATATAATTTACTAGTATTTATCATGATCAGTTTTATTATAAAATTAGCATAAGAATATCACGATTTTATTATAAACTTGAAAATAGAACAAACTTCCATTGGACAAAATCATAAAAATTCAATACCTCTCCTCGAAATAGAAACTACCGCCAGCTTATAAATCAATTGGTTATATGTTTCAATCCCATTTATATCTTAAGGCTAATAATACAAGATGTCATAGTGAATATTTGAAATATTGATAGCGATAGATCAGAAAATGTATATCCTATCCTACTAATATTATAAATGCAAATGAAAACAAAATCAATATAATGTGAATGGATACTCAAACCTGTACTTAAACAGATATTTGCTTTAGGTTCAAATTGCTTTAACTTTCTTCAAACGATGCTTTAAATGAGCAGTGGTGAGAATTTCAGCCCTCAATTGAAAAGCTGAGACCAGACGAGCATGTAACATTGTTTATTTTAATTTATCTGCATATAGTTCACATAAGTACTGCTCGAAACGGTGAAGGAAAATATCGTGAAGAAACTGATATGTCGTATCAAAAGTTCCACGGCATATTTATCTGTCATCCAACCCTTGGCCAAAGTGATGAATAATGGCCCGAACCGACAAGAGGCCTATGTGTCTGCTGGAAATATGTGCTAATGATGATAGTTTAAAGTTTAAGATGGAAAGGAATATCCACCAAGGAAGCAATATCCTCAAAAATGTGACTTTTCTAAACGGTAACATAAGAAGAATAAAGCAGCATTTTTTATGAAATACCAATCAGCCGCCAGCGTTATTTCGTTGGGCTTTTACGAGCACCATAAAACTCTGTCACCGTTTCACCCGAACTTTATTAGTGAAACCGACCAGTTTATAGCTAGCGTGTTTATGCTACGCGTAACTAACGAAAACCTATCTTTTGGGTCTATTACATTTTTCTTTTGAATCACCTTTTGACTGATTTTACAATATGTTCCAGTATGTGGAAATAGATGTCGCTAAGGTATTAAATAGCAGTGGTGGCTCAGTGGTGAGAACCTCGCACTTCAAAATCGATAAGTCGGCGTTCGAGACCGGGCGAGCGTGCAGGAAATAAATTGATTTATCAATTTATCTGCACATGTGGATAACATCACCACTGTTAAAAACGGTGAAGGAAAACATAGTGAGGAAACCGGCATGACCAAGAATCAAAAGTTCGACGACATGTGAAATCTGCCAACCCGCACTTGGCCAGCGTGGTGGATTATGGCCTGAACTCTCATAGGAGGCCTGTGTCCCAGCAGTGGGAAAATAATGTGCTGATGATGATGAAGGTATTAAAAAGAGTATGTTGCGTAGCAATAATGAAGATACCATTGAAAGAATTTTCAAAAGCATTTTCATAGTGCTTAAACTCCAGTCTTTTTTATTAAACTATTAGTTAGAAAGAAGAAGGAATTGATTTTAACGATATTGGCTCTAACATCACTTCGTTATTAGACAGGACCAAAATGTAGGGTCACATTTGCAGACCTTGAACAAACGGTTTAGTCGGATATCCCAGACTTGAGGGAATGGATGTCTACCTCAAATTAAATATATGCGACCCTAAAGGCATGTTAATATTACAGAAATTAGCGATAACTATTATATCATCTTGAGGTATAGTTATCGCTAATTAAAAAACTGATTCAATTTGTTACAAATGGCCATGTACGTAAAAGTATTTACTTTCTAGACTAATATGTGCGCACATGTCCTTTTCTGATGTTTAAAGCATTAACTTTGTCAATTTTATCGTAAACTTTATTCAAAGCCATCTTTTGCACTGGCGTATTTATATGCAAATCAATTATGTACTCCCAAACATATGTTTTGTTTACATCTTTCAAGAGTTATACACTTTTAATTTTACCTTACCTACCTACAGACTCAGAAGTAAAATAATAAATTTAATATCGACATTATTTACAAATTAAAGACTTTTAAATGGATTTTAAACGCGATTTATTCATGCGAGCGTGGTCACGGGGAGACTCGTGTAATGACTAACGTTTAAATTCCGTCTAAAAGTCTTTCAAATAATATTTTTTGGCGTCTTCAATACCGGTATGAAATTTAAGAAAGAAGCGTTTTTCACATGCTTTTCAACTAATTAAAATAAAGAAGGATAATATCTATTCGTATGCATTTTTGTGTTTGTTACCTCATAGCTTTAAATTGGTGAACCGATTATTAAGATATTTTTTTATCTGAAAGGTGGTGCCTTCCGTGTGGTCCACATTTAAATACATCTAGTTCTGACAATTTGTAGCCGATTTAGATTTTTCTTTAAAATAATTATTATTATCTCACTTAATGATGTTACTATTAAATTATCACACTTTCCAACCAAAATACTAAAGCACATCTAATATTAAAATCCGCAAATCGCTCCGCTTGTTAATAAAAACAGCTTATTCATATATATCACACAATATATTACGTCTTGTTTGGATCACTCGTGCTACTTGATTTAATTAATGTAATTTAATTACGGAAACGTGTGATTGACGATAATTAAGTACCATTTGTGTCACATTAAGGGGTTAAGGCCTCATTGAACTGTATCGCGACGATTCGCGAATTTTTTTTTTTTTTGTTATTGTTAGCTAGGTAACGGTTGTGTGTTTTTTATTTATGAAATAGAGGGCAACTGAGCTGGTGGTTCGCCTGATGGTAAGCGATCACCATCGCCCATGAACATTCGTAGAAGTAGGGCCGATTTCAATGTAATGGTACTTTCAAGAGGTAAAGGAAAAAAAAAGGATTGAGACCGGAATAAAGAAATGAGAAGGCTGAGGATACGAAGAAGAGAAATAATCATTATTGCCGGTAAACCTATTATCATTTTGACTTCTTTATAATTCGGTATATAATGAAGTGTGTTGTTTTTATGCAAATTAATTACATACAACAACACCTATCTACCAGTTAGACTCTGCACATATTTCGGAGTGTAAAATGGGACGATAAACAATAAACAACAGAGAAAAAAACAACATTTGTGAAAGACAAAACAACTTTTTTTAGTCGGTATCGCATTAAAAAAAAATTAATTTATGTTTGTATACCGACCTATGTCTGAATTTATGTATGTATTATAAATATTTATAATATACATTATACGAATAGATTAAACATGTTGAGATTTACGGGTGACTGACCACGCATCCCGTGACCACGCTCGCTGTAAAGTGTTCGAAACGTCGGGTTTATAACATAATGAATAAATCGCGTTTAAAATCCGTTAAAAAGTTTTTAATTTCTAAATGTGTAATACTCGCGAAAAATCTTGAAACACATTAAAGATGAGAAAAAAAATTTATATTCTTTCAAAATTTAGATTGATTCAAAAGATATTGATTCAAAACTGTAACTATAAACCGTGTTATTTAAGGAAGTATGATAAGATATATAGCTTGGTTGTAAGTGTTGTATAATTAATTATATATACTAGTATAACAAACTTAATTAAGTATAATGAACTATGTCTTTTATGTTTCACAGCTTAGTGTATCTCTTAAAACCAATTATATCGGCTTAAATATTAATATTTTAATCGAAACGTTTATAATCTTATCGTAATAACTATATTTTTTTTATTTTGCCCTGTATGATACACCCTTATAACTTTTTAGATACATCATATTATGTTTCTAACAATAATGAATCTCACTACGATATTAAATTGATTTCAATGAAACATTTAGGATATTATGTTTTATGAGATATAAATACTATCTTACTTTGTATACTGTTTCAGAAATTAAAGACTTTTAAACGGATTTAAAACCCGATTTATTCATTATATTATTAACCCGACGTTTCGAACACTTTATAGCAGGCTTGGTCACGGGAGTGATTTGTTTTTACTTTAATTTCTAAATGTATAATACTCGCGTAAAATCAAAGACACGAAAATACTATTGCATAAGGTTTGTTTATAACCTAACGAATTATAGCAAAAAATATTATAATTTATACTAATATTATAAAGCTGAAGAGTTTGTTTGTCTGTTTCAACGCACTAATCTCGGGAACCATTGGTCCGATTTGAAAAATTCTTTCAGTGTTAGATAGCCCATTTATTGAGGATGGCAAAAGGCTATATATGTACTACGAGCAAAGACGGGGCGGACAGCTAGTTAATAATAAAGCAGACAGACTATAAAGCCAAATCGCTAGTTTATTTTTCACGTCATTAGCACCAATAAATATTATTATAATATCCCCATAAAATACGCCAGCTATGAATATGTTTTAGAGATAAATACATAATGAAACACACAGTACCTCGCGACAAAACAAATCATTATATCGTACAAACAATTAGTGAATCCCGGAAATCTCGACTTAAACAAATCTCAAAATGTAATTATTCATGAAATCCAGTAATTGCCCCGGGCCAGTCAAAGCAGAAATTGTTGATAAGCCACTAGTTAATAAGGGCAGTTCATACTCGCAGCGAACTGTTGCTTATTCGCGTCCTTTTGGTGGAGAAAAAACGACTAAATTATATTAAAAATCGAATATTTTTTAAATATTTTCTGACTGTTTATATTTATACGTTAGCTTTCTCCGGCTTCGCCTACAACAGCCAAGAAATCACATGGGAATGTGATGTTTCGCTGGGTTAAAAAATACCTATATCACTATCCTCCTATCTTCAGACACGAAACATACCATCAAATCGCTCGCGTTGTAACAGACAGACAAACACACAAATACACTCTCACATTATACAACCTTTCCACATTAATTGCCAAGCAAACTGTTTCAAATGAACCGCCACTTTATTAGTCCGAACAAAAAATATATTTCCTCATAAAACCGTGGGTATTGTTGTATGAGAATAATTCTAACAGGGTATAAAGCAGCTAAAATTGGAATGGTTTTAAATGTTCCTCGTCCTTTGTTAGCAGACAATGAGGTAGCAGTTCTTGAATGACTTGAATGGAAATTGAAATTTCGTTATTCTGTACATTTTTGAAACATCTGCCGTTTTCTTTATGAATATCAAATTGTGTTTTAAATGCATTTGCTGTACGATATGGAGATTTGTGTAATTACTTCTGACGCTGCAACTGCTCTGTCAACGGTAGATGTTTGAATGTAAATTGCATAACAAAGAAACTTCACTACTACCTTTTAGTTCTCTTGCAATGGTATTTTATAATAATAACTAGCTGCACGCCCCGGCTCCGCCCGGGTTGTCATTTATCGTAATTAAAATCATTTAAACTATCCTATCTCTCAAGTTGGATCGAAATGCACATGGTGTGCGAATTTTATTATAATCGGTTAAGTGGTTTAGGAGTCCATTGAGGACAAACATTGTGACACGAGATTTATATATATTAAGATAAATAATTAATATATTTACTGACGTAAAATAAAGTGAGAACATCTTTTATACGACCCACTGACTAACGAACTAGTTGGGAACTGTGTTTCGGTTGTCGGTGGCTTCTCCCTTAAAACAATGTTACATTACATTTAAGCGATCATTAATTTGATATAAATATTTGCACTACACCCCCTTTTTTATTTGTTGTTTATTTGCATGCGCCATTTTGTTCAAAAAATCATAGGGTTTGATGGGGCATGCGGAATAACATAAATATATACCCTTATTGTGTCTTGTATTGTACACAAGTCAACATCATGTGTACAAGTCGTCTACACATTATATATTGTACATAAATACGCCCGAAAAACATATCCCTTCTTCGACCAGTCGGGTTAAAACAAAGAACTTCTAAAAAAGGTAGTGTCGGAAATGAATGCGTACGTATTAAATAATTATAGTTATTCAATTATTATATATTTAATTTCTAAATAGTGAACAAAACAATGATTAAGTAATTATTAAAATATGTTTTTCCCTGAATTTATATTACCTTACTACGATTCAATATAATAACTATATTTATTTATATGACATTTTAACCTACATGTTATTGCTATAAAAAGACCGTATATAGACCGTGAAAGGGGTGTGGAGCGTCCTTAACTAATGTATACGTGTACTAGCTTTCTGCCCGCGGCTTTTTCCGCGTATTCCAAAGAAATTCCCGTGGGAATGTGATGTTTCACAGCTAGCTTTCGAACTCCAGATTGAAAAATCATATCAAAATCGTTTCACACAAACAATGGTTTTGTCGACAAAAAAAGCATTCAAACACATTTTCGTATTTATAATATGAGCGAAGGTTATAAATAAATATGAAAGAAAATAAGTGTCTCAATTTTGAAACAATTTAACTGTTTTTTTTTCTATTTGAGAAGTGATAGTTGAGTGTATGATATATACATTTCTATCATAAAAAATACCCATATCGCCATCATATTAACAGTAACAATTCACCTATTAGAATTTCTTCTTGATTTTTTTTATGTCTTACCGGGAAACTGTGCTGGTAGTTAGCCAGATTATAAGCGCCAGTGCACATTTGCAGAGGCAGGGAAGCTGCTAATGCTATGCCAGTTTTTAAAGTGCAATGATTTAGGAAACAATTGACGATAGAACTATAGAATAGAATGGAAAAGGATGCGGGCCTCTGACTGCCTCTTAGTAGTATGCTACTAAACGGCGATTTATGAGGGTGTTGTATGCGGTCTGGCTCAATTCGTGCTGAAGCGAGCTCGACTTCCACACTCGAGATATAAATGACCAATCACATCCAATGAGTTCCAGCGCGACCTGCAGTCTGTGTGAAGACGTTCTAACTAAAACTGATCTTAAAGAAGAAATAAATTTCCGAGTGGAGTCGTTAAGCCGAAGCGGTTAAGGATGCGACGGTGCGTGAGACATCGATTACTTTATCTTTATGGTGTGTAAGAGGTATCTTTGACATAAATTTAGGGAGCGAAGGTCGCTGGCCTCTGGCTGTTAGCAACTGATTCGAAAATACTATCATGAAGATGACGTAGCGGAAATTTGTTAAAAGGAATAAAATAGCTAAAATGACGTACGTGCATATGTTCAATCAATACACACACACACAAACATACAGGGTGGCACGCACACGTACTTATATGGCATCGCTCATATTATAGTTATAAGAAGACGCGCTTTACCTAAAAATATTAATCTATATTTTTATTTATATTGATGATTCTAATAAAAAATATTAATCTCTATTAAATCACTGTTTACTCATTCTTACTTTGATATCGTTATTATATTATATTTCGTTAAATTAATATTTAAAATTTGCGCAGTTATAAAAGAGCAACTACACAGTTGCTTGTGAGCACTTCTCTGGAGATAGTTTCTCCTTTTAAAATTATGGTATCTGCTCAATAAAATAATTTTATGAAAATTAAAAAGTACTTCTAGAAGAATTGTTATAAAACAAATTTATTAATATGAGATTAAGAAAGAGTATGAATATAATTGTAAAAGGGTAAAGTAAAAAACTCATAATTACGACGCGGATTCTAATCTTGATTTCTTATTTCTATTCTTTGAAATTTCCCAATTAAAAAGCATGCTATTCTAATCACTGATACTTCTCATTGATTCTCAATTTATGAACTCACAAGTTAGCAACGCCACCAAATACAATTAGAACTTCTCAGATCTTATGGATAGTTATAAATTTCATTATTCCGTCACTTATATTACCATCAAAATTTAATATAATCATTATACAGATGCTTTGCAGTCATAACAGAGCTCTTAGAATCGTCTTTTTTATTTAAGAAAGATAGCTGGCATATTTCGGTTGAGTCCCTAAACCGCCATATCATGATCTAAATCTACCTACCCTTACATGGCCAGCCACGACAGGCAGATGTCACACGTCATCGTACTGTTTAGTTCTCCGACATGCCGGCTTCCTCACCATGATTTCCTTAACCCCATAGTTATAAGGTACATAATGTTAAATTGAACAATTTATAAATTTTTTTCGTTTGTCCAGTCTCGAATCCTCAACTTTTTGTAGTTGCCTGTTTAATTGTTAAATGTTTGTTTAAATAAATTAAAGTAAATTGTTTTTTCTTTCTTTCTTTCTAAATAAATATGTTATGTTAAATAAATGATTCAATGATAGTTAGAGAAAAATATATAAATATAAAGATATCCACAAATAGGTCAACCCAACAAACAATTTAATAAGCTTATTATCAACAATGTTAACATCAAAGTTGACCTGATCTTTGATATTTGCAAAACTATGTCAAGATTGATCAATTTGTGGAGTTCTGATTTATTGGCTTTTATGTGTATTTCATAATTATGTTTGCAATTGAAAGTATTTTTGTTTATTTCAATTAATTCAGCGATTGGCAACGGAATTTGGGACGGTATCAATAGATGCCAAAAATTGGCCTTTGGTTTGAAAAATTGCAACCAATAAATTTATTAATATAAAGTTATATCATTACACTTAAAAATACACGAATAAAGTAACAATTAATGATTCTATTATATTGGATATTAGTAAAAATATATGACTTATAGTACACTAAATGTGAAAGAAACTCTGCTTGCCTGTACGTTCTTCGTGCCAAAACATCTGAACCGATGTGAACAATACTTTTTGAGATTCAAGAACGGACCTAGGTTAGTTTTTATCAAGATAATGAATACAGTAAAAATAACTATAAAAGCACGCTTTAATGCTATGGGTGTGCTTTATTATTATTTTTTGCAGGTAATGTCATTGGTCCTATAATTACCTACATTGTCATACTTGCTATTATACAGAGTAAGGTAAATAAGTAAGGAAATTATTTAATCCTGGCGGTCTTAATCAGGGTAATAAGATAAGGTTAGGTCATAGCATTGTCATCGATCCTTGATAAATTGAAGTTTGAATTAAATCCGTCCGTTTAAAGGTCAAAATTAAGTGTCAAGAAGTTTACATACAAACATACAGCTGAAGCTAATAAAAATGCGTGTTTAAATCGAAAAGCTTATTGCAAATTATTTTACGAGATTCTGTAATATTTGTGACTATATCAATTAACCTCTTCCATACTCCTTTCTATTCACATTATAAAATCACCCATTAAAAGAATTATTTATTGTATATCATTCACTTACTACCTCATTACTCCACGATTTCCGAACACAAAACAAATCACAACAAAGAAACCAACCATCCAATCCGCACCATAAAATATCCAACAATGCTAGTTTTAAAATAGTCGTAAATTCATAGCCCGATGTAAAATAAATTGAATAGCGAGAGAGAAAATCTTTTCAAGTTGAGAAAATAGGAGTTGGGGCGATAACTGAAATTGTACTTAATTATACGTAACAAGGTTGCCGGGGAACGGAGCTCTTTAGTTTTGTTAAATACAAGTGCTTGGAGGCGAGGGCGAGATATAATGCTGGTGGTGAAATATTGGAAAGCTATTTTTAATTTTTAGTGTTATAGCATTGAAATGCTTTTTATAAGTGAGACATTTTTTGAAAGAATAGAAAAAATTCGATCACGGGGCGGGATTCGAACCCGCGTTTCTTGCCTAACCGTAGCAACGCCGAGAGGCTAGGCGTTTTTTGCCTAACCGTAGCAATAGTAATAAACCGTAAATATTATTATATATATATATTACCTAACCGTAGCAACGCCGTGAGGCTAAGCGTTGCTACGGTTAGGCAAGAAACGCGGGTTCGAATCCCGCTCCATGATTGAATTTTTTTCTATTCTTTCAAAAAATTTTTCAAGCTATTTTTATGTCATCGACGGCACTGGTGCTGGTGGGTTGATGATAAGCGCCACCACCGTCCTTGAATAATTAAACGGGCAAAAGGTCTATTGCAGACCTTACGTCTCTACAAATGTCGACTTTAAATTGGAAAGGGATTAAGACAATATTGACGAGAGGAGTAAATGAAAGGCGGGAAAAGGTAAGGAAAAGGATACGGGCCTCCGGTTATCGCTTATCGAACGAAACACAGGTGCATGCTACATCCGAGCTGGCCCAATTCGTCCCGAAGTGTGCTCGACTCCCACATGTAGCTTGCTTCCTAGTGAGAGTTATACCAAACTAAATTTTAAGATTTTATTACTATAGTATATAGCGAACAGACTGAAAATCAGCGCTATTCGGGGGTTCTAGGTCTGTCTGTCTGGCTCTGTCTGTGTTGATTTTTAAATAAATTGATTTAGTTTTAAAGTTATTATGTGATAATAAAGGGTATTCTCTTATTATTTCTATATAACATTTTTTGTTGTTTCATTAATTTAATTGACCGGACGATTGCGTAAAAACGTACTTGAAGCTTAAATTATTTATTTCATTCGATTAAATGATACTTTAAAATACATTTGTAAACTAGTGCCGAAGCGATTCCCTTCGGATGTTAAGATCAAGAATGACTGTTCATTTCACTTTAATCACCAGCGGTGACTTGGGACGTTCACTCAACACAAGTTTACAAGTGAGATGTGATGAAATCCACCGTGCGTACCGTGAAGTACGAAAATGTTTGAAGCATGTGCAATTATTTAAATAATTATTTGTTTTAATATTTATGCTGGACTAGTATAAATGAATGTATCTTTTCTGTTTTGAATGAATTTCAATGAATAATAAATTTAACAAAAAACTTAACTGTCTTGAAACTAGAGTAAATTTAACTTAGTTTAATTTAACTAAAACAAATGTGACTGCACGGTAGGCACTGGCACTGAAATAAGTTAAATTCAAAATCTGTTCACCCTGTCAATAGTTATGAGGTAACAGGTACTTTTAATTTCTTTTTCTAGTATTTATTAACATTTTTCAATTTGCATTGTTATTTAAATTGTATTCTTCTGTTTTAATTATTCCATGTTTGCAATGTGGAGACGAATAAATGTATCTTTTTTCAGAATTACGTAAATAGTTCCACACAAAATGAAACGAAACATCGCGCGGCTGACGCCTTATATAAGACACCAACCTAATTATTTACCTGTGACAAGTGACAAGTCGACGAGAGCCCTAGAGCGAAGTATTATGTAGCTGGTTTTCATTCGACAACTTTCCCCAATTAAAACGTGTACATCAAGTATTCAGAGTATTGTGTTTAAATACTGTACTGTGTTTGAAAACGCGCTTCCAGCGTCTCCTATTAAGTGTTGATAAGTGTAGGAAATGTTAAATGTACACTGTACGCCAGTCACTGTTACCAAGGTGCTTTGGCCCCGCCCGGGCTGTTTTTGTCTGTTTTTACACGCTTTTTATTAGCTTCACCTGTATGTTTGTATGTTTGTTTGTAACCGACTTCTTTGGGCGCGATTTTGACTCACTTTAAACGGCCAGATTTCGTTCAAACTTTGTAGATTTATTGAGGACCGATGAGAATACACTAATTTGATAAAATTATTCCATTTTTCAATTTGCAAAATATGATAAGAGCGTGTTTTTTAGTTTTTTTAAACTATTATAATATATTATTAAAAGTAAATCGTAATCGTTATTATTCTAAGATAATCCTTACGTCCCTTTGTTTTGCTTGACGTCAGATGTTTGACATGTGGAAATAGAGGTTTTTATCGGATATTGGAAATGTTGTGTTTCCTATTTCTCTCGTAGCTATCACATTATTTATTTTCATTAGAATCTGCCTTGTAACTTAACAGAGAATAAAATTGTATACGAAATTGGTAGAGTTATTAGTTGAACATTTGGCGATTCGTTTTTATTTATATAGATAGTCATATACGTTATAAATCGGACTATATAACCCTATATATTTTTTTTAAAACAAAAGTAAGATATTACTAGAAAAAGACGGAAGAAGGTTTTGACCTTAGACTTTATATTGAAGCTTTTAATTTTTTTCATGTGGATTACATTATATTTTCTGATTGATAACACATCTAGATATGAATTATGCTACGTGAAATCTAAAACTGTCATGATTTCTTAGTGTTTTGATTGTGGGATAGCAGAGAGCTCGTAAGCTCGCTTCACTAACCCTGAAATACAGTTAAAGACATTAATTAGAATTAGAGAAAAAACAATACTTTCATAAAAAAAAGTCCAAGAAAAAGTAAAATCAAACACAAGAACATACTAAGTCCTACAAAACTAAGATAACGAGATTCTATACAATATCAACAGCCTAGCACCCTAGGTTTAGATAAAAGGCTAACATAAACCACTTCATCGTTATTGAACGCGCATAAACCTAAGGTTTCGGAGAGATCGGGTCGGTCAGAGATTAATTAATTGTGAAACCCGCGCAGATCATCGAGGTCTTGTTATATAGTGTTTTCTTTCGGGATACGATTAAATTTGGTAACTTGACTCTTTGCGTTGTAAATGTATGGAGATTTTGTTATAATGTTTCCATTAAAATAATATAAATTTAAATTAGAAATATATTTAAAGCTGCATAAAAGAAAGGATTGTATGGGTTTATGAAACCACGGTAAAAGTGAAACTTTTTTTTCACATTATAGTTATTTAACTGATGGTCAACTGATGGAACCATAGACGCAGCCATATTGGCTTCAGCTGTTCTGATGAGCGCCTTTCACTTGATCCCTACTCAGCGACCGTCACGCGACATGCGATACACATACCAAAAAATTTGCCTCTGAAAAGCAACCAGCGTTTGACCAGTTTATGAACGTTGGTAATCGCTTACCATCATGCGAACCACCAGTTCAGTTGCCCGCTATGTAAAAAAGCGTAAGATTTTACAGGACTGCCCGTTAAACCTTAGGCTTTTTTTGTCGCAAAATTTAGCTTTCACGTCCATTTGACACGAATTTCTTTTTATACAAGATTGTACCATGTTATATTGTTCATAAAATAAATATTGTGAGCTCGTAGGCGTTACATCGTCGAGGATTTGCTTTTAACCTCCCTTCGTGCGGTCGGGAATACCAAGTAGCCTTTAACCTCTGAGTAAAATATCGGTAAAACGAAATATACAAAAATATTAGATGGATTGAGTTATTTCAGTTGTGGTTCGTGTCATTATTCGTATTGAAAATTTTGTGTTGATGATGTTATTATATACGTAACTCAGATAACCGTAAACTTAAGTTATTATTGAAATAATACGAATTAACTTTTGGATTTTAATGAATTTAATTTGAATGAAATTTAGCAGAGGTTGTCTATATTAGTTACTAGCTCTGCTCTGTGCCTTCGCCCGCATAGAAATGGAGAAAGAAAGACAGTCCCGGGGATTTTCACACATAGTTCTTGTCCCCGAGGCATTTCCGGGATAAAAACTATCCTTTGTCCTTTCATGGGTCTCAAACTATCTCTGTAGCAAATTTTAACTAAAACTACTAAGTATTTAGGCCTGAAGAAGATACAAACAGACAGAGATACAGAGTTACACATTTGTAATATTAGTATTGATCAGTATACTAAATTTCTACCAGTTTCTATACATCATGAAGTTATGAACAACGTATTAAAGTTAAAACCTACTTCACATATAACTTTATCATATATATATATATATATTATATCATTGTATATTTTTGCCAGAGAAATAACTGCCCTATTTTTAGTAAGTTAGATTTGGTTTGATAAAATTAATCTTCATTTATTTATTTAAAAAAAAAAATAAATAAATAAAAATCGTTTATTTAGCAAAAAAAAAAAAATACATAGGATTCAAAATAATCAGTCACGACGATCGTCTCAACTAGGCCTAGACCTGTGCTAGAGACGACCGACGCCTTCCACTATAGACCTTGACATTAATGCTAAATTTAGACATTAACAATTACATTATTTAAAAAACAAAATCAGTTATTTAAAAAGATTAATATAAGCATGCAGTGGGTTTATTTGTGTGTGTGTGTGTGTGTGTGTGTGTGTGTGTGTGTGTTGTGTTTCTATGTTTTATGTTCTTTATGAGATCTAATTATTATATTATTTATACTATATTATTTCTATGTTCTTTATGAGATCTAATTACCTGTCAAATTTAAAAGAATACTATTTTTGAACTAGTACATAAACAAATAACGTTTGTCCTAGGTGTAATGTCTCGTAAAATGACGTGTTATCCATTGCGGTCCACCCACAGGAAACCTTCTGTCTCATTTGGCATTATTACTGAATTATAGTGTGGTCACTGCCCTTGGGAGCAATGGGTCTGCTTATATAATGACTCGCCTCTGAATAGTTATATAGGAAAGTCACTCGTGTATAACGGGGCGTGAAGTATTGAGAACATTAAGAAATTTTTTGAAAGAATAGAAAAAACTCGATCACGGGACGGGATTCGAACCCGCGTTTCTTGCCTAACCGAAGCAACGCCTAGCCTCTCGGCCACCCGTGATCCCTAGAGATATTTAGAAGATTTTCAAAAAAATGTTGAATGTAGCATTTATAATAATATGGTAAAGCCGTAAAAGTATGCTTCCGAAAAGACTGTTTTTGCTTTCGGTATAGTTTTGATGACGCTGTCTTCTAGAATATATCGCATGATGTTAGGTGACGGTTTGCTTGTTTTGCTCGTAAATGCTCGTAATATTATATAATTATAATGTTACGTACATGGTCTCAGAAGAAGATTGTTTGAGCTTGAGTTTGGATGGACCACACAAAATTATGGATTACGTCAAAAATTTTACATCAACTTGTCTGTTTATCAATCTAAATAAAAAGAAGAGGAGGGTACCAAGTGGATGTATTTTATTTATGTGTTTGTTGCCTCATAACTTGTTACTGGGTTAGCCGATTTTTATGATTCTGGTAATTTGGTTTAGTTCTGTTAATTTGTTGTTTATAATTATTATCTAAATATCTAAACAATAGAAAATATATAATTACATATGGACATGTGTTAACAAAATTATTAAACTCAGACACACACATGCTTTGTGCTGCGAATATATTTATGTAATATTTTGCGCTTTTTCAGCATCCATTTTGACTTTTTATAAATCTCTGCCAGGTAATCTCAATTAAAAGTAGCATTATGCTTTATTTCTACTATATCCTCGTGAAAGCAAGCAATTCACTATGACTGAAGGTCTTTTAATGAAGCAATTAAATCCTTTTAGTGGGCCATGCGAAATGAACAATTGTAAAACTTGAGACGAATGTGCAGACTCCACCTTAAAGAGATTTGCATTCAACACGACACGGAATTGTGTTTTTATTGTCGAGATAAGATACTGACGCTTTGTCGCAGAAAAATAGGCATTTCTGTTGAGGTTTGTACATTTGATCGTATGTCCAAGTGGATATGGAATATGGATATATATGAGTTAATACGTATGGAGCTTATTCCATGTATTGAATACTCGAAATATCCTTTTCTGATTGTTTGTGGTTATCTCTGGATTGACGATAAATTGTGTGGATTTTATTGACGATAAATTGTTTAAAGAATTGTGTGAATTTATTTTTAAAACTAAAATCAATATCCTAATAATTTGGAACGTGGATCTCAATAGATATGTTTGTGTTTTATTTATTTGAATATTCATTTTAATTAACTATACTTTTTGCTCAACTTATAACAGGTTTTTTGTTTCTCTTTATGTATTTTTCTTTGTATTTTACAACAGTCTTACAAAATCTGCCCTTTCTGTCCTTATAATATCTTACAAGCCGTTGTCACATAATTCTAATAATGTACATAATAATTCATATGACTATGGTTGTTTAAGGTTTTAGGGTATCCTATTTTCATTTCTAATTCCTCTAAATTAAATTTTTAGTTTTATAGCATTGAAATGCTTTATAAATGATAAATTATTAACGTACATATAACAGGTACACCCTTTCGGACTCCAGTATTTGGAAGTTTAGCGAGAAATAAAACCACTATTCACTTTAACTTATTGTATTTCGTGCAGAGTAACAGCTAATAATTCAGATTGAAGACTGTGTTCGCTGTGAAACGGCATTGATTTTTATAGCAATTACCACCACCACTGATCTAAGTTTTTTTTGAACTACCTTCAATGTAACAACAGGTTCGAGTCAAATTAACAACCATATTCATTTATTGTTTAAGGCAATATATTAATGTTACATACATATTCTATATGTTCACTTAATGTTCTTATATAAATAAATAAATATCCTTTATGTTCACTTAATTATTAATTTCCTATCTCTGTATTGTAAACTCATGCCTATCTGTATATTACGGTTACAAATAGTGCCCAATCCACAGCAATTAATAGGAAAACAGCCCTCATTTCGCGTTTCCATAATGAAATTGTTGGAACATCGGATCGTTGGATGCCGACATGACGAGGCTAAATTAACAGCTTTGCGTTGCCTTCATTGCTAGGCTGAAGCGCCCCATTCGTTAATAACTAGTTATTCATTCATCGCACTTCAAAAAAGAACTCTTTGCTTTTGTTATTTGACATAACATAATCCGTTTGATTTATAAGGTTTTTAACTCTACTGTATTTTTTGTGTTTGTTACTTCAGAACATGATTATTTTCTACTTGAAAGGGATTACTTCATCAATCACGCTGAAACTACTGAACGGATTGTAATGAAATTGGTATACACACAGGGTATGAATTGACTTGGATGATAGGATCCTTTTATCACGATTAAAAGCTCCCTTGGCAGAAAATAGCAATCTTGATATCCGGGCGAAGCCGGGACGAGCGTCTAGTTCACAATATTTATCAAAACTTTAAAGTACCTTGTTTCAAATCTTAAGATACGTTCATCTTAACACATACTCATTTCGAGTTTACACGACAAATGCGTATGCCTCTTCCATGTTATATATAATTAAACAAGTTGTTAAGTACGATCGATATCTTATAACTTAATTCTTGCTTAAACTTCAGACGACAATTGTATTCTGACTGTTATATGGGTTCCTTTATTTCGATTTGTCGTTGAAATTAGAAGAATTCGATTATTTTATTAATTTTTATTTATTTTTGGTTCACCAGCAGCTATTACATTGAATAGATAACATCAAGTGAATATAACAATAAGATTAATTTACTACGGGGTTATCTAAATGAGGTTAACACCTAAATTTCAAAGGGTAAGTTTAAAAATCCATTTTATTTCTTTTAATCTTTACTATGCTCGTATTTACTACACAAACATAATTTTTGTGTTGTGTTTATCACAGAATACTTTTTTTTTTTTTTTTTATCTAGCTAGTTTAATCTAGATTATATTTACACAGTAAGGGTATTTGCTACTACGGGGCTGGGCCATACAATTGTTGCAATGGGCCATAACCAAAATGTTTATAAATATAAAAGTCCGTAAATATAAAAATATTGGTAGAGATTTTTTGAAATCATAATGAAAACTCTACCAATATTATAATTAACGCAGAAGTAACCCTGTCTGTCTGTTACTCTTTCATGGCTTAACAACCGGACCGATTTGGGTGAAATTTGGTACAGATATAGTTTGAGACCCGAGAAAAGATCAGTATTTATACCGAAATTCCCATGGGAACGGTAGCTGTGTGTAAAAATCTTTATAAAGGAACCTAGCTATTTGCAAAATTAAACAATATTTATATTTTTAATACCTTGAGCTTGAAAGACAGATAAATACAAGGAAGACCATACATTATACATGCCTTATATGCAAAAATATTTCTACATATTATTTACCTAACAAGCGGTCGGCCTCGGCTACACCTGTAGTAGTTTTTTCTCTCCATAATAACCTTCTTTGCGCCTCAATAAGGACTTTAAAATATATCCAAATTACTCCAACTGCACTCGAGTTTTATATTAACGCATTTGGCGATTAATTTTTATTTGTATAGATAATACAAACTAAATAATGCGTAAAAAACTCTAAAAAACTCCATATCATATAACGTAGCTTTAACTCCGTCTACGAGATCAGCTACGGCGTAGCACCGATTTAAAATTTAAAACGGAAATGTTTTTATTGGAATTTTTCACGTCCCGTTTTGAACATAATAAATATATCAAAATCGTTATATCTGTTTCAGCCTCGTATCTAAAAATAAAACAAGCACACATAAACATAAAAAAATAAAACATGCATAATATAAGCATAATAAATGTAAACATAATCACCTTGATTAAAAGGATAAAATAATTAAAATATGATGAAAAGATATTTTAACAACATTGATGTGATGTCTCAAAACGTCACTTATTCTAGTGTACAACGCAAGAGAAACTGTATAGCCCTGTCTTTTTTGCTTTAACACTTCACAGTCACTTAAAAGAAAGAAAGAAAAACATTTATTTTGACACAGACATACACAAACAATAGATCATAATAGAAAACAACAGCATACAATAAAATTAACAGCTAGACTAAACAATTATGTGTGGCTGCGTGTGCCAAAAAGGGATCCCAATCAGGAAACCTGAGTCTTAACTCGACTCTGTGTCATCAAAAATTAGGTTTGATAAATCTTCCTTTTGCTTTAAGAGACTGTTACGATTTAGTTTGTAATAAAACCTCACATTGTAATATAATTGATAATATGTATGAAGATATTGTGACGGCCCTCAGTGAGTCCGCTACGGAAAGTTGTAGACGCAGTAAACCCAAAAAAGTAGTTGTAGGTTGGAATAGGCACGTGAGTGAGTCATACAGGGAGGCCAGGCAGAGGTACTTACATTGGACTTTAGAAGGTAAACCTTCTTCTGGTCCCGAATATAAGGAAATGATTGAGTCTAGAAAAATATTTAAAGCACGCCTGAAATGGTGTCAAAACCATCAAGAGCAAATA
>NC_052115.1:7498330-7593373 GCF_012273895.1 Zerene cesonia | reverse complement strand
TAGTTTTTAAGCATATTGTTACTAACAAAATGAGTCTTGATAGTTGCTCGAATAAATGAAATTATTATTATTATATTATTATTATTAACGCCTCAGCTCTGATTTTCAGTTGCACCCTTTCGACATCTTACTTCGCAATACCATAACTTTAATTCAAACTTTGTTTGTTGCATTGCTTATAACAGTTAATTGATAATTCGAATCCGATCGTAGTTTCAGCTATTAAATAAATTTTTAAAAGTAAATAACAGTAAACCTGGCGAACCGAGATTTTTTATTTTGAACACCTGAAACTCCACAAAGAATATAATATAAAAAATATACTCAGCATCCAATAAAATATTAAATAATTCAAGAAAACACGAAATATACAAAATAGTTGATTCAAAATATTGTTATCGCCCCTGTAATCCTGTGTTCTCCAAATGTGACAATAAAAGCTCGGTTTTTATCCACACGTTAAAGCACGAGAGCGAAATCGTGCCCATTATGTTCCGCCCACCAGTATACCTAGTATAAATACAATTTTGTACAAACGAGCGGTTCAAACGCGGGGTTTAATGCTTTGTTATTCAGCATACTGTAATATATATCATAAGTGAGATTTTGAATAAATGGCTTTATTATTATTATTAGGTTTCTCCTTCCATAATACTCGGGTACCACCTCGGATAATACCCGGTCTTTTGGAAGGCTTACGTGGGGACACAGATCCAATACTTTATTATTATTATGTCATTCAGTTGGTGGTTCACCTGATGGTAAGCGATCACCACCGCCCATAATCATTTGCAGGAAAAGGGATAAAGAAAATATTGATGACGTGAAAGAAATGGAATATGACGGGTGAGGTAAAGGAAATGGGCCGTCGGCTCCCTCACTCATCGAACGAAACAAAGTTACAGGGTACTATTTCACGCCGGTTTTCTGTGGGGGTGTGGTACTGCCCCAGTGGGAGCTGTCCCAATTCGTGCCAAAGCCCTGATATTTTATTTTGCTTTTATGTATTGATATGTACTGTTTTTGGATATTTTTGTAAAACTATGAAAAAATAATTTCAGGTAATCACAACAGGGCATTGTTATCACTTTAATTTTGAAAAATGGTAAAAAATTTCTGTTTCATGACACTGAATAAGAATTTATAATTTATTCTACCTTGACCACAAATAATAGTTAATTTTATACTTAAAAGACACATAACTGTTAATTTATTTAGGCGCAATAAAGTCGTCCGTCTACGCGTTTTTATAAAACGTACAAAGGGCATCTCTTTTCAGCTTGCACTGGATATAATAGGCCCGTTACGATTTCAACTCTCAAAGCCAAAATAATAAAAATGGAGAAACATCTCGTAAGGAAAACAATATCAAGCGAAGTGTTCCTTTGTGACCGACAATAACTATAAAAAATATGGTCAGACAATCATATTATACTGAACATGCCTTAGGGAACTTTTAATGAAATAAAAGAGAATCTTGTAGCTAAGAAAATATTGCATTTTAGTACGTTTAAATAGTGCTATGTTACATAATAATACTAGTTGTACACTGCGGCTTCACCCTGAGACAAAATCAAGTATTAATATCATTTGTCTAGAAAAAAAAATAGAATATATATGATATAATTAGGATTAGATTAACGCTTTTGGGTATTGAAACATACGACTTTATACGACCCTGGGTTTTCAACTATTAACATACTTAAATTTTATTCAAATCTGTGCTATGTATTTGATGTCAAAGTGCATCAGACAGACAGACTTTTCAATTAACAATTTAGTATGATACCGTGATAATACAGTACGAAAAAATAGGTTAAATGACTTATCCTGCGTCTGATTTTACTTCGGTCGTGTCGGTCTTCGCCACATCGGTCTATGAGATTGATGGAATAGTGTATGCTTGTCTTAACCACTGTACCAAAGGGTACACTTGTATACTATATAACCTGAACAGTTGGCTAGACACAATTTAAAGATTCCAAGGCTGAAATTTATGCAGAGAATTGTTATTAAGATACTTATAAAAAAAGTAGTTGTGGCTCAGTGGTGAGATCCTCGGACTTCAAAATCGATAATTCGGGGTTTGAGACCGAGCGGGCGTGCAGGAAATAAATTGATTTTTCAATTTATTTGCACATGTTGATAACAACACCACTGCTTAAAACGGCGAGGGAAAATATCGTGAGGAAACCGGCATGTCCAAGAATCAAAATTTAGACGACATGTGACATCTGTCGAACCAGCACTGTGCCATCGTGGTGGATTAGGGTCTGAATCTTCATAGGAGGCCTGTGTCCCAGTAGTGGGAACGTATATGGGCTGATGATGATGATGATGATGACTTATACAAATATTCTGTACTAGCAGTCCGCCCGGCTGTGCCGTGCTGTCCCCCGTGGTACATATATAGCCTATAGCCTTCCTCAATAAATGGGTTATCTAACACTGAAATAATTTTTCAAATCGGACAAGTAGTTCCTGAGATTAGTGCGTTCAAATAAACAAACTCTTCAGCTTTATAATATTAGTAAGGGTAATATTATATATGATTTTGATTGCTGTAATTATATCAGAACGATTTTATTTGTCCCAAGTTCCTGGTAAAGTCCTCAACAATTTCTCTGAGCATTTCCACATAGCCGGTAAGACGTTTCGACTTGTAGTCTTAAATCGACTTTAATCAGACGTGAGACATGCGTTTCACTTAAACTTGGATTACTTGGTTACTGGCAATATGCGACATGACTTGATGGTAATTTTTCTGTTATGGTCTTTGTGATTATCTTAGTAAGTGAATGCCCCTAGTGGGGTATGGGGTACATGATATACGGGGTGACAGATATTTGATGATTCGATTTCGATATTCAGACCGAGATATTTTTTGTGAGTCCCCATTGCAAATCGAACCCAGGACCCATCGGTTCTATGCTCATACGTTGACAACTGTTCCAATGAGGCAATCGACGGTTGTGATAATCGTTTAGAATTGTTACTGTTTTGTGAGCTTTTTAGTCGATGTTTTTTTAATGGCCAATATATGACTATCATATAATATACAATTGAGATGAAATAAAACACCGCTTCAAATATTTAACTAAGATATTGCTAAATATAAGAAGAAAATACACGAAATTATATAAAATATAAGACGAAACCACAAAAAGAATATACTAAAAATTAGTATACAGATTCGCGCTATAATTATTCTGAGAAGTTAAGAAAATTTTCCACAAGCAATCGCTGCTAATTACAAAAAGGCAGCCTGACGGAATCTCGTGATAATCTTACCTAATGAGGTAAAGAAATAGACTAAGCTATTGTTTTGTAATCTATTGTAATCATGGAGACTACGTTCTGACGTATAACGTGTTAAGGAGTATACTTTATATTATTTTACAAGTACAAATAAGTCTATTTAAAGGCCTGTTTATCTGCTAATACTTCCAATTGGAACATTTATTCCGATTTTTTTTTTTTTTTTATATGTCACAGTCGGCAATGGAGCTGGTGGGACGCCTGATGGTAAGCGCTACCACCGCCCATGAACATTTGTAGAGGCGTAAAGTCGATTACAGACCTTACGCCTCTACAAATGTATTGCCGACTTTAAATTGGGAAGGGATTAAAGAAGGATTGGCGAGAGGAATAAAGGAAAGAACTGGGAAGGGGAAGGAAAAGGATGCGGGTCTTGGAAAGAAAATAAAATCTTCTCTGAAATGTTCGATGTTAATTTGAGTTCCGTCATCCCACGCCTTGGTTTTCATTATAATTTATATCAAGAATAATTTTCAGCGTATACATTCCCATGAAATACAATTAAGGTTAGAGGTCTCATATGAATACTTATGTCAAATTGGTTGTTCTAGGTCATCCCATCTTCGCGCGTCTTAACATAGACTATTGTAATTATTGAAATAGTCACACTAATATTACAAATGTGAAAGTTTGTTTGTTTGAATGTTTGTCAGTCAATCACACTGAATCTACTGAACGGATTTTGATGAAATTTGTATACAGACTGGGTATGAACTGATTTTGGTGATAGGGTACTTTTTATTCTGATGCTCCTTTGGGATAAAACAGGAATCTTGTTATCCGGGCGGAGCTGGGATGAGCGTCTAGTGTTTCATATCTTGCAGTGTAAAAAAAGGGTTAAATATTTGTTGAGGTGATTAACTGCAATTGAATAAAATAAATAATATGGAGAATATTATCTATTTTATTCGATTTTGGTACATAAAACCAATACAGTAGAAACTCCTTTGCTAAGATAGGATCGGTGGTCTTGGCGCCAGTCTTCAAAAGTCTTTACGGTAATTAAGTTTTTCAAATATTAAACATTGCCATTACTGTAAGATAGAAAAAATAAATACAGCAAGATTAATAAAGCTTTGCTAAATCTACCTCTTCCTTAAGAGGCCGGCAACACCTTCACAGGGACTCTTGTGAGGGCTCATGGGCGGTGGTGATCGCTCGATAATGGGCGCACCACTTGTGCGTTATTCCGATTTCTTTTATAAAAAAAAAAAAACATTTTTAGGAATGATCGAGTGTTATTTGAGTTTATTTGTAACAAAAAAAGCAAACCTTGTTATATTATTATCAGAATAGAGACATATAGAGAACCGGCTTATTTCATTATATATACTGTTCACCGCGGCTTTGCCCGTGGTACATATATGGCCCATGTCACTCAGTGAAGTTGCAGCTTTCTAATGATGAGAGAATTAAAAAAAACGGTGCACTAGTTATTAAGTTTTTCTATTTAATTTTTAGTTTTATAGCATTGAAATGCTTTATAAATGTGAAATTTTGAAAGAATAGAAAAAATTTGATCACGAGGCAAGATTCGAACCTGCGTTTTTTGCCTAACCGTAGCAACGCGAGAAAGTATAAATGAGAAATTTTTCTCATTTATAAAGCATTTCAATGCTATAAAACTAAAAATTAAATTTAATAAAGGCCGCGTTCCATCGATACAATATTGTAATCATTGAAATAATGTTTCGTATTGGTTGTGATGGTTCTTAATCATCTCAATAGATGGCGTGGGGTGCCCCTTAGGCACATGAAACCGAAAGAGTAGAAGAAATTCGATTACTGTGGCAGGATCACGGGTGGCCGAGAGGCTAGGCGTTGCTACGGTTAGGCAAGAAACGCAGGTTCGAATCCTGCCTCGTGATCAATTTTTTTCTATTCTTTCAAAATTTCTCAAGTTTTTCTATTACAAACAAACAAACAAAAATACAAAATCTTTATAATATTAGAGTTCAGTCCCTCTTAAATAACCATACTCTCTACTGATTACTTCCTCATAATGGAAATCGAATTACATCCGATCAAAAGTCCAGAAGAGAAAAAGGGACTTTACATCTTATACCTTTAAACGAGCAATTCTTGTATATATATATATATATATATAATTGGAATCTCGGAATCGGCTCCAACGATTTTCATTAAATTTAGTATATAGGGGTTTCGGGGGCGATAAATCGATCTAGCTAGGAATCTTTTTTAGAAAATGTCTTATTCGTGTTTTTTTTCCTGACATCTATTGGTGAATAATAATACTATTTTGCTTCGTTGATAGCTGGACAACTGAAATAACACATAGGCACTTTTTATACCGATATTCCTACGGGATACGGACTTACGCGGTTTCGACCGCGGGTCACAGCTAGTATATATTTATGAGCCCCAAAGGTATAAGTTAATTGTGGGCTTATGACGAAACGATGTGGGGACATAACCGCGGGGCATAGCTAGCAATTATATGAATAGTTCATTTGACATCATTTTCACCACATCATCATCATCATCATGAATGAAACTATCCAACTGCGCAGATCTATTTTATGTGTGTTTTATATTATACTAGTTGACGTGGCAAACGCTACTATGCCTTATTCTTATCATTTAGGGGTATGAAAAACAGACGTCCGTCGATTCTAAAACTAGAAAAAAATTTTTACCCATCCAATTTATGACCATGCCAGCCATTACTTAACCTACATTATTTATTATTTTTTATATTAACAACAACAGAAATACATCATCTCTGAAATTTTCCATCGTCTAACTATCATGGTTCAGGAGATACATCCTGGTGGCAGACGGACGGACGAACAGACAGACAGATGGACAGACGGACGGAGAAGTTGTAGTAATAGGTCCCATTTTACGCCTTGAGTATGGACCCCTAAAAATCTCTAATATTAACACGAAAATTTGTAAATATGGATGGATGTATGTATGTATGGATGTTTGTTACTCTTTCACACAAAAACTGCTTAACTGATTGCAATGAAATATGATACGTAGATAGCTGGACAACTTTTTATCCCGGTATTCCTACGGGATGCTGACATATATCTAATAATAACCAGTGTTGAATTATTCCACAAAGAGAATCGATACACATATTCCTTATAAATGTTATGTTTTTGAACACTTTATAATGGACCTGATTATAGTAAATTCTTTCTTCATTTATCATTTTTATTCATCATCATCAACCATTATTCCCATTGTAAATACAGGTTAAGTGTTTGAAAATTCGGGTTGAATAACATAATTAATAAATCGCGTTTAAAATCCGTTAAAATATCTTTAATTTCTCGATGTATAATACTCGCGTAAAATCAAACACAAGAAAATAAGAAATAACAAAAGTAAAGTATTACAAACTTCATGTTAAGAAAACACTAGATTTGACCCGCGGTTGAAACCGCGTAAGTCCGTATCCCGTAGGAATATCGGTATAAAAAGTGCCTATGTGTTGTTTCTGTTGTCCAGCTATCTACGAAGCAAATTTCATTGCAATCGGTTCAGTAGTATTTGCGTGAAAGAGTAACAGACGCACATATACATATGCATCCATCCTCACAAACTTTCGCATTTATAGTATTATTATTCGCCAATAGATGTAAGGAAGAGTCATAATAAATTGGGACTACTCAAACGCCTCCTATTTGTTAAAAAAGTAAGTTTAAGTCGATAAAACACGAATATGACATTTTCTAAAAAAAATTCCTAGCTAGATCGATTTATCGCCCCCGAAACCCCCTATATACTAAATTTCATGAAAATCGTTGGAGCCGATTCCGAGATTCCAATTATATATATAGATATATATATATACAAGAATTGCTCGTTTAAAGGTATAAGATATATGATTAATAATTATTTTTAACAAATAACTAAAAAGACAGACAGACAGACAGACAAACTAATATTATTAAAACTAGCCTTCAAATTAATAAAACTAGACCAAATTTAAATGAGACCACATGAGGCTGATTCAAAGAAAAGGAAAAAAAATCAGTTCACAACAAACACAATAAAAACAATCGAATTGATAACCTCCTTTTTTGAAGTCAGTTAACACTAGCGCTTCAATTCACAATCTTCACATGAATATCGAGTCAAATCGAACGCAAGACCGCAAAATTTATTTGATTGTAATTAATTTTAGTCTGTAATCTATTGGATGTTAATTAAATATGAATAATCAAAAAGGCGAGGGTGTATCAGGAAGCTTTCATTAGTACAAAGTGGAAATTACTGGACCCGTGCCATACACTTTACTTCAATCACTGCTTCGATTGGTGCGTTCCCCTTGTATCCGAAATTAATATTAGGTATAATATTCTTGCAACTATTTATGAGATCACTTTATTGTTTTATTATTAATATGTAATGAAATAATATCAGTTTAAAATTGTGACAGTTTTTCGTTTTGCTAGTTGCTTCATCTTTCATCCCCTTGGCGGTAGAATTTATCAAAATCCTTTCTTAGAGGATGCTTACGTCAACATACAAACACCTTTGAGTTATATATATTTAGATTAGTATTTCTGATGTTACATATATCGGTTTCTTAGTCATTTTCTTTCTTTTCAACCGTCTTCAAAAAAGAAGAAGGTTATCAATTCGACTGCTCTTTGTGTTTGTTACTTTATAGCTTTTAACTAGGAGCATTGATTTATGATTCCCGTTTTTATTTTAAAGCCATGTGGTCCAATTAAATATCATCTAGTTGTAACAATTTTCAAATTGTTTGTTTTTTTTGTTAAAAAATAATTATATAAACTACCCACAATAGATATAAAAAGAAAAATAACAAAATAAGTACCAAGCGGAACAAACACATAATCTATCAGGTTATTAATGAATTTCCCACTCTCAATGCAACAATTCTCAACGATAATTGCTTTTGAATTACTGGGTTTTATTACGAGCTTCGAAGCGGGTGAAGTGACGATTGAGGATGGTTCACACACATAGCTTTGTTCTTCACTACTTAGTATGAAACAACGCCTCGCTTCGCCTTCGCCTTCGCCTTCGCTTTCGCTTTCGCTTTCGCTTTCGCTTTCGCTTTCGCTTTCGCTATTGCTTTCGCTTTCGCTTTCGCTTTCGCTTTCGCTTTCGCCTTCGCTTTCGCTTTCGCCTTTGCTTTCGCTTTCGCTTTCGCCTTTGCTTTCGCTTTCGCTTTCCGCCATATATATGTAGATAGAGTAATTGAAGAGGTTCATATGTTTATTAACATCGTAAAGTAATAACGCGTGCGAAGCCGAAAGCAAAAACTAGTTTGCTATATAAAGGATTCAGTCGTCATGATATTGTGATATCATCATCACCATCACTACTTCATCATCACCATATTACGTAGATGTACTACAGCATCCCGAAATCTGTATTCAGTCATTTTATGGTACACTTTTCTGAGGAATTATGGCACTTATCTACGACTTTAGCGAACCCTGCTAAAGCACCATTTTTCAACCTACTTTAAAAAATGAGGTTTTCAATTCGACTGTATTTTGTAATATTCGTTATGCTAGAGCTTTCGACTGGGTAAACCGATTTCGATGATTCTCATTTTAGATGGAGGAGAAGAAAGAGCCTTCCGTGTTAACCTATTTAAATTTAGTCTAATTCTGACAATTAAACCGCAGTTCATTTTTTAAATTATTTCCATTATAGGTTATACTTTTAAGCAGATACCACGGAAGCGACGCCGCGTGCTCCAGCTAGTTACACCACATATTTGGCTACATTTATTTATTTAAAAGAAAACTTACATCTATAAATACAATAGTAGCATAAGTGAAAACATGTATATACAATAAGAATGTAATTAATAAAGCCGATCGTAGCATAATTTAGGTAACATCCCGCAGACTTAATGTTTAAAAAAGGCATTAGCCATACATTTTTTTAATTAAGGTTCTGTGGTGCAGAAAAGATCCAAAGATATAAATGCATATGCTTATCTTATCTTATACCTTTAAACGAGCAATTCTTGTATATATATATATATATATATATATATATATATAATTGGAATCTCGGAATCGGCTCCAACGATTTTCATGAAATTTAGTATATAGGAGGTTTCGGGGGCGATAAATCGATCTAGCTAGGAATTTTTTTTAGAAAATGTCATATTCGTGTTTTATCGACTTAAACTTACTTTACTTACTTACTTGCGTTTGAGTATCCCAATTTATTATGATTCTTCCTGACATCTAATGGCGAATAATAATACTATAAATGCGAAAGTTTGTGAGGATGGATGCATATGTATGCGTGCGTCTGTTACTCTTTCACGCAAAAACTACTGAACTGATTGCAATGAATTTTGCTTCGTAGATAGCTGGACAACTGAAATAACACATAGGCACTTTTTATACCGATATTCCTACGGGATACGGACTTACGCGGTTTCAACCGCGGGTCACAGCTAGTTATGTTAATAAAAGTAACTATATTCCAATACAATATATTCCCCGCTTAAAATACATTAGAGGAATAATAGAATGACCATCTATAGTGACGTCAGGTCTCATTCCTTTATTAGATCCGCTGTGACACTGAGTAATGATCCGGCTCCAATATGCTGATCCTCAGCTAAAACATTCGCTGTACGTTTTTAATGAGACAGTTTTCTTAACTCTTTTTATATAATTGTCGTTCTACTGGAGTACATGTCATCATCAACCCACATTTGTACTGCAGGGCCCTAAACCTCCACGTTGTCCAAGTGCAGGTTGGCAGATGTCACATTTTAAACTTTTATTGGACATGTCGGTTTTGATGTTTTGATCTGGTTCTAACACGCTAGTCCTGTCTCGGACGGCTGACTTTTCGCATTTGAGTCCTAGGTCGTAACAATTGCTAAACGGGCTCTATCTGACTGACTGCTCACTAAAAAAAATGAAATTACAATAATTGAAGCGTTACCTGTAGTGCATGACTTCAATCGTCAATATAATAATACCACCCGATATGCACACAAAATTCCATAAAAATCTGCCCAGGCGTTTCGGAGGAGTATGGTAACGAACATTGGGACATGGGAATTTTATATGCCTAAATATTATTTTCATTTTATCAACAAAGAAATAGCAAATCATCTGCCAATACGTACTTGGTGGATTACATCCTGAAACCTCATAGGAGTCCCGTGACCACGCAGTGGGAACAGGTATGAGCTAATGAGGATAATGGAATACATGACAAACATTATTAGTAGAGATTAGGTTATTTACCTACTAATATGGTGGAAAATTATGGAAACGGTTAATGATCAAAATCCAATATAACAGCCACGGATTTTCTGCACGAGTAATAATGATTACAGAGAATTTTAAATAAAATCAAATAGCATTATAAACCTTTTTTTACAAGAAACCGTTCAGGTTTCCGAATCATTGTTATATACTAAAATGAGCGATATTGTAAATACTAATATAGTGCTTAAGACATGATAATAATAAGTGCCAGTTTTGCATGACTAGGAATATCCTGCTTAGAGGAAATAATGTGAGCATTAGTGTGTACTATATGTTATAAGAGATAGCGGTTTGCATTTATTAAAATATTCCGATAGTTTTTATACTATAAAATCAATAAAATAATGACATTTGTCTGTCTGTTTCTTCTGGTTAATTTCCCAAACCGTAGGATCGCTACTTATCGGTCCTTTCGCACACTCACAAACAATATTATAAGAAAATTTGTTTATATATTGCATAATAAACCAAATATATTGCATAATAAACTACGCACGTCAAACAAAATTCGACAAATACATGACAATTGACAATAGATGGATTAGACGTTTATGACAATGACTTTATGTGTACAAGTCAAACAGTAATTGATGTACTGTGTTGTCTATAAGTAATATATGTTCTTCGTTAGGTTACATAGATAAACGTGAGAGTCTTATAAGTATATAAAAAGCGAATCGTCTCATCTCACCACTAAATATGCTCAATACAAGTAATTACCTAAATGATAGTAACGTTTCTGATTATAATCTTTTCTAAACTTGACATTGGCAGAATCCTCAGTGGTATCGGGAATTGTCACTAAAGCAATCGAAGAAGAAGAACATTCAGCAAGACCTGCACATAAATCGCCATCGCTTATGGCTTCCACCAGTATCCCATGGAAGAAGCGAGGGCGGATTCGTCCAACCGAACGCGCCTCACAATCCATTAGACACGCTGTCGGAGCAAACTGAAGCGATCGTCTTTTTAATACAATCGTCTTATTGACGCGACTATTTGTGGAAACTGTATCGTAATATCGTTAAATGGATATGGATTTATCTTACACTCGAATTTCAATGAAGCTGTGGTCTGTTATCGTAAATTTTATACATTGTGGATAAAAAGATAAATAGAATAGATTGAGGTTGTACGATGTGATTTTGTATCACCGTGTATGTAATATCACTGTTATCCCGCCACCTGTAAAATTTTCGAAAAGTATTGAATATTTAAAAGCATCCATATAGCGCAAATAACTAAATTATTCAAATCAATGTGTCGTAACTAATAAATATCCTTTACATGACAGAACTATCGCATATTATGCTATTTAGAAAAGCTTGGAAAATATTTTTCATATATATTAAAGTTTTAGTCTCAATTCATTGACAATACTTTTAATTTTGTAGTTGATTCTCTTTAGACACTACAAATGTCAAGAGTTTTTTAATTATTTAAGTACATATTCTGCTTAAATGATCCTACATGTCAAGTGATTGTACCAACCAACGTATTAACACATCCATTTTGATTATAGTGCTATTTTTTCGAGAAATTCACAGTTTGTTTGTGTGAATATTTTCCCAGCAAGAAATTAAGTTAATATTTCACACGTGTGACCCGTTTCTGATGAACTGTGATTTATATCATTTTTATCGAACGTTGTATATTCAAAGTAGAATTATAATATGTTTGTTTTACAAACCGATAAAATAAACATTTCATATGTGAAACGCAATATTTTTTCTTTAACTTCTGTATCGACTTACTTGATTAAAACGTTGTTTTCACTGAGTATATAGCAAATATTCGAAATCAAAACTTACAATTACAAAATTGATTGTTTAACACGTATTTATAAATGAGAAATTTTTTGAAGGAATAGAAAAAATTCGATCACGGAGCGGGATTTTTTTCTATTCTTTCAAAAAATTTCTCATTTATAAAAAGCATTTCAATGCTATAAAACTAAAAATTAAACGTATTTATAAGCTTTAGCTGCAGGTTTTTATTGTGGGAGTTGAGCACGCTTGGGCACGAATTGGGCCAGTTCGCACCGGGGAAGTACCACACCCCCACAGAAAACCGGAGTGAAATAGTGGCATACCACTGTGTTTCGTACGGTGAGTGGGGGAGCCGGAGGCCCGTTTCCTTTTCCTCACCCGTCCTAGTCCATTCCTTCTTTCCAGTCGTTAGTCCTTTCCTTTTTCCCTTACCCCATAAAGGGGGCAGCGCATTCACAGAGGTACTACCTATGCGAATGTTTATGGGCGGTGGTGATCGCTTACCATCAGGCGAACCACCGGCTCAGCGGCCCGCTATGACATAAAAAAAGGTATGTTGCTTTTAAATTTTGTGTTACATAACTTTTTACGGAGCGAATCGAATTTTATGATTCTTTTTTATTTGAAACCTGATTTTCCATTTGGTACCATGTATATTAGGTCTATTTATTGTAAATATATACTTTAGTATTTTGCATTACTTCCCACTGCTACTATAATATCATAGTCATACATACGGCTCGTGGGATGTAGTCTTTAAAAGCTAATCAGAATATTGTGCGCTGATCATTCGTATTTAAATTTTTAAGCCAGCATCCTACTGATAGTTATGCATATTGCATAATCAAAGTGGTATAGACTAGAGTGTGTGATACCGTGTTATAAACGTATTGTTCAGTTACATCCATAAGCTTACTGAAGCATCCGTGTGAACAAAAAAAAATTGTTGTGTGTGCGATTCACATACGATAGAAGTGAAACTTAAGTAAATCGACAAAAGAATCAGATGAATATTTATAAAATATAAAATAGTATGTATATTCCTGTCTCATTCTTTACCGGCTTCATTCTACACCTTTTTGTATTTGTGTCTCTTACCTGTCGCTTTTTCCGTTGTATCAGGTTTGAAATCACAACAAAAAGGTGTGTGTGCGATTCACGCACGATAGAAGTGAAACTTCAGTAAATCTACAAAAGAATGAGATGAATATATATAAAATAGTATGTATGTATATTTCTGTCTCTTTCTTTCCCGGCTTCATTTATACATTTTTGTATTTGTGTCTCTTACCTGTCGCTTTTTCCGTTGCATCAGGTTTGAAATCACAACGATTCTAAAGAAGTTTCACTTCATAAAGAAAATGTACAACAACGGTTTGATCTCTGTTTCGCTTTCAAACAGGTCTAAGAAACGCCCAATGCCGTGTATCTACTCAAGTAACAACCTCTTAGTCCAAGCTACGTAGCGATCCTTCAAAAGGGGCCATCAGCTATCAGCAATAATTCCGACAATAGCCGTAATTTCAGTCGTCCCCGAAATTGGATTGATGCAATTTACCCCAATATCACTAGACTGGGGTTCATTGCACGAATTTGTTGTAACTAGTTTTATTCCCTTGGTTCGACCTTTTTTTATCATGCCCTAAGCGGTGAACTGAGGTTTGCCTGATGGTAAGCGATCACCACCGCCTTTGAACATTCGCAGAGGTAGTGCCTCTTTGTATGCGCTACCCGCTTTTAAGCGGAAAGCGGAAAAGGAAACGGCCCTCCGGCTCCCCCATACAACGTATGAAACATGTGTTTCACTCTAGCAGTTAGCATGCTACTATTTCACGACGGTTTTCTAGGGGGAGGGGAGTATAGTACTTCCCTGGTGCGAGCTGGATGCAATTTGTGCAGAAGCGTGCTCGACTCCCACATAACTGCGATATCAAGACAGCGGAGGGCATTCATGTTTCAATAATGTAATCTTGGTTACAACAAAAGAATTCAGCTTTTGATTGATGATGTATGAAGTAATCTAAATAATTTGTGTGAGTGAATTTAAATTTATACATTCGAGACGTGAATACTCCAGTTTCCGATGTTATTATTTAAGAGTCATTTTAGGACATCAGAAATGTACTAATGTAATGTTTTAGTCTTTTCAATGGGTACATTCAAAATTAATATTTTTTTATATAGCCCTGAAAAAACTGAATAAAAATTTATATAATGAAAATTGATAGTAACCAGAACACGTATATAGCAAAAAATAAGATAATTGGTGCTTTGTTATCGAAAACAAAGCTCCAAATGAGTGATTAACGTTATAATGAAAGTATCGTTGATAAATGTTACTTTATTTACTATTTTTAATGGAATTATGTTCAAGTTTAGAACATTTGAAAAATACAAAGAATGTTAATCCTATCCTACTAATCTATATATATAAAAGAAAGTGGTGTTAGTTACACTATTTATAACTGAAGAACGGATTAACCAATTTGGCTGAAAATTTGTGCAGAGGTAGCTTGGACCCAGGAGACGGACATAGGATAGTTTCTATACCGGAAATCCCACGGGAACGGGAACATGCGAGAAAAACCCCGGGTCTAAGTTTCCTGCGACTACGCGGGCATAGCCGCGGGCGGATAGCTAGTAATATTATAAATGCGAAAGTTTGTAAGGATGTGTCTTTGTGTGTTTTACTCTTTCACGCAAAAACCACTGAACTGATTGCAATGAAATTTGGTACGTAGACAGCTGGATAACTGGAATAACATATAGACAAATTTTTATCCCGATATTCCTACGGGATACAGACTTAGGTGGGCGAAACCGCGCGCCGCAGCTAGTTAGGTCAGAAAGCAGGATACTAAACTGTGTCATTCGTGATGAGAAAGGGAAGCCACCAGCCACCCATCCCGGAAATTTATATTGACAAATGTTTTTTAATAATCTAATATATACTTAACAAGATATAGATTTCTTCTGACATAAAATATGCGAAGGTTCCTTTTTCTATTGTCACATTAGGTGTCGATCTTCACTTCACGTCTCCATCTGATTGATGATGCACGTACAGGAAACTGTGTGACGAGCTTTCTGCCATCTTTACTTATATAATAAGTGCGAAAGTGTGTTTGTCCTTCTTTCACGTAACGATATATGATGATTTTTATGTTTTCACTCTGGAGGCTAGAGTGATGTAGACTACTTTAAACCGCATGGAAACAGCTAAGTCCCACAGTATTTGCGGATAAACCCGCAGGCAGAAAGCTAGTTACATAAAAACAAGTATTGTGTTATGTTAGACCGAAATAATTTATCCTCCGTTCCTTGACTTTCACTTTGACTTTGAGGGATTGGCTTCAATCACGACCTCAAGGTCGTATATATTAAGTTATATTTACTAGAACTATCAAAGAATAAATTATTTATAAATAACTAATTGTGCCCCGCGGTTTAACACACGTAGTACCTGATGTTATATAGCCTAAAGTTTCAAGAAATGGGCTAGAGAGTAGTTCCTGAGATTAGTGCGTTCAAACAAACAAACAAACTTACTCACGAGTTTTATAATATTAGTATAAATAATACATACTGTTACTTATTTTGTTTGGACGACACATTTCTGCATTTTTGGCGAATTTACTTCAAAGCCTTGTTAAAAGCCTGTAAATTTATTTGCATAAGCATCCCGAAGTCGTGATGCCTCCTCAATCAAAAACTAAGAGTGAAAAGCTTCCATTATTATTATCCAGCCATTAAAAACAAAGAAAACCCAATACGTACTAAACTGCAGCTGACTGACGGTTTTCGGAGCACCTAAATCTTTTCTACAAAACAAACAGCGCCCATGTTTACTCGGTTAATTGCTCACATGAGTTCTTTTCAACCGGAAAATCAATCTAAAGACCCGTTTTAGCGCGTCACTTACATAGACGGGGGAGGGAGACGGGGAGAGAAGTGCTGGCGTGCGAGGAGGATGGGTGATAGTTTTTATAAAGGTCCACAAAGGGCTTTTTTGAAGTTAAGTGAAGCGATACATGCGTCCGGTTGCAGTACAAACGACGGGATTACGCATTCATAGCGTTTTTTCTATAATTCAGTCCGGAGTTTTCCGCTAGTGGATTCTCTTTGTGGTTTACATTTGGGGAATATTTCGAATGTATCCGAGTTATGCTGTTTATGAGATTGCGTGGATGTTCTCTTTTATACGATATCTGTTCAGTTGTGTCCTTATTTCATGAATTGTTTTCTTGATAATAATTGTACGATGTCATGTTATATCAATAACGATGAAATTATCCGTTTTCTATGCACATAACAAAATATATAAATCTACTAAAATCTTCTCTTTTTTCTTTCTTTAATATAAAATAGTAGTATTTATTTTTAAGTAAATAAAAAGCTAGACAGTTCTAGACAGTGTTCCTCGCATAGAGTCCATTCTCGTGGGATTTCCGGGATAAAACCTACGTATGAACTTTCTTTGGTAACTTAAATTATCTAAATATAAATTTTATCCAAATTCGTATAATGTTATAGGCGTGAAGAAAAGACAAACAGACATAATTATAAGTTATACCTGTTTCGTTCCTACCTAAGTTCGTTTATACCTGAATATCATGATATATCATACCTATTGAAATTTAATTAAATATTGGCTTATAAAGTGCGATGTCTCTGATTTTTATTACAGTATCTATTTTTATGATAAATTGGGAATAAAGAAAGGATTGGGTGACGATAAGGATACGGATTACCAGCACACCCTACTACTCTTCCTACCAAATATAGCCATGCTACTATTTGACGCTGATTTTCTGTGGGGGTGTGGTACCTTCCACGGACCTTCTTCATCCAAACTGGACGATTCGTGTTGAAGCATTCTCTACTGCTACAATACATATTACAATAGTTTCAAATTTCATTATCAGCCCATATTTTTATACACTACAGAGACGGAGTTTCTATAAGGGTTCAGACCAGGCCAGGCCAAGTAGCGGATGTTACATGTTGTCGAAATTTAATTCTTCGACATGCCGGTTTCCTCATGATGTTTTTCTTTACCGTTTCGAGCAGTGATGTAGACAAAAATCAATTAAATTGAATAATCAATAAATATATTTTCGGCACCCCCGACTTTACAATTAAAGTCCAAAGTCCTTACCACTGACCTCTCACTTCATACAATTTCGATATCCATCCATTCATTCAGCCCGTATTAGTACACTGTTGGATATAGCCCTCCCCCAAAATGTGCCCCAGTTGCCGGTCTTTGGCTTCGTTAATCCATCTGCGTCCAGCTACGTCCAGGAGGGCGTCCAGTGCGCCGGCCAGTTCGTGGTCGCCATTCTAGGAACTGTATACCCCAACGAGCATCCGTCCTGCGAGCTATGTGGCAAGCCCACTGCCATTGTAATTTAGAGATTCGATGTAGTTGTATTAAATCTACCATTTCCTAGTAAAACCGCAATTCCATTCGCATACACTTATCAGTTTCTGTACCGATACTGTGAAACATTCACAAAAGTTCAACGCAAATTACATATAAAGTACTCGACAAAATCACACTTGAAAACTTATACATACCTAACGACATTTTTATCGTGTCGCCACGTGTAAACAAGCGCACTAATGCAATTTTAATGATGTACCGACAGACATGAAGACATTGTAGGGGCTGCATCATTAATTACAGCTAACCTTGCACATTAATGTAGAGTCATTACAAATTGCTTCATAGGTTTCCGTTATAGTCGCTCGTTATGTGGATAGACTAGCTTTTCGGCCGTGGGTTTGCTCGTGTAAGCATGTTCAGGGTTAACTTGGAGTTTCATGATTACAGAAATTTCTACAAGCTTCGTATTAATGTTTTTATTATATGCTAGATGATATATGATCCGACAGATGTTTTCCAGTGTAGGCGTGAAGTATGAAACGTTTGAAGTTTAAATAACCTTTCACCTGTAGTATGTTTGCATGTTTATATGTAACCAACTCTCTTAAATTCGATTTTGACCCACTTTGAACGGGCAGATCTAATTCAAGCTTTGTTCAAGGATGTGTGACAATCATCTAATACCATATTTAGGGTTTTTTAGTACCCATTTTCAGGAAGGAGAAAGAAAGAATATTGCAGAGACTTCCTTCAACAGATTTTTATGAAACATGGATGAATTAGTCATACAATAGAACATACAGAGAGTGGTTTTCCTTTTGTATTTGCTGGGAATTGAACCAACACATCTCAGTTACACTCACTATATTACTGCAATACCACATCCCTTCACACAAAACACATAAAAACCTTTGAAACCAATTCGCCATATTCAAATTCATAAAACCCAGTAAAAAGGATGAAATTATTTTCAAAACACGAACGGGAAAACGCAATTACCGTAAAAATAAAACCAATTTAACGCGCAGACACGTTAAATCCGAGTGTATTGAATCCATCCAGATTGGGTTTAAAACAGGGTATAGATATATTATGTATTGATGTATGTTCCTTATATTTTTCGACACGTTTTATGTTATGATATGACGTAATGCATACGCTACTGGCCAGCTCAGGTTTTCTGATTTATGAATATGACATCAATATTGAAGTGTAATTTTTTTTTTTTACTTTTTATTTATCATGTTTTTAATGAAGATCATTATCATAAGCCTAAATATGTTCCCACTGCAGAGACATAGACCTCCTATAAGGGTTCAGGGCATAACCACGTCAGCGAATTATCACTTCTAATATCATATTTTTTTAAAAGATTTGTTTACCGTCTGTTATTATAACGAAACATTTAAAACTCAATTAATATACACAGCTAAATCAACAACATCCAAAGTTGTATTCAAAGAACAAAGGGACACCAAAAGTCACAACGCAAATTAATTTGTCTCCAAACACAATACATGCGAACTTCGCAGACTAACTCGTTGCCACTTGTAGGTCATAAGTTAGTAACAAAACTAGATAGTTACATGAAGTAGCGATGAATAATTCATAGCGATGTAAGTATATTAAGCTTTAGGACTTTGATATAGTATAAGGATAATGTATTTTGTATAGCTTTCATAATGCCTTAGAGCCGGCTCAACTCTCGAACATTTAGGGGCTTGAAATTGTAACTCAATTTATCTTATTATATTATGTTCTCGTGTTTGATTAGGCGATAACAAAATTTTATGTGTACTTATATCCTAAAAGGCACTACCGGCCAGTACTGCCAACATTCCAAAAGTAGTGCTGCGAACTGCGTAGATAAAGGTGTTCGAAACGGGTTTAATAAACATCATCATCGTTATCATCATCAGCCCATATATGTTCCCACTGCTGGGACACAGGCCTCCTATGAGGGTTCAGGCCATAATCCACCACGCTGGCCAAGTGCGGGTTGGCAGATGTCACATGTCATCGAACTTTTGATTCTAGGACATGCCGGTTTCCTCACGATGTTTTCCTTCACCGTTTTAAGGTGTGGTGATGTTGTCCGCATGTGCAGATAAATTGAAAAATAAATTTATTTCCTGCACACTCGCCTGGTATCGAACCCCGACCTATCGATTTTGAAGTCCGACGTTCACCACTGAGCCACCACTGCTATCAATTTGAGTTTAATCTTATATATAAAATTCTCGTGTCACAATGTTAGTCTCTATACTCCTCCGAAACGGCTTGACCGATTCCTCTGAAATTTGGTAAGCATATTGGGTAGGTCTGAGAATCGGCTAACATCTATTTTTCATACCACTAAACGATAAGAGTAAGGCAGAACAGCGTTTGCCGGGTGCAGCTAGTAATGTTATAATAATTAAGTAATAAGTAAATTCGTTAGTCTTTTATTTTTTTAATTCTAGCCATTTCCCGAAAGCGCCGTTTAGTTTCAAAAAAATATATTCACTTCACCTAACATCTTAATGCGTTGGATAAATATGATTTCAAATAAATAATTTCGTTTTATATGACTTGATTTAAAAATCAAATTTAAAATTCAAATGACCCGAGATTTCAGTATATTGCTTGGTTATTCTACAGAGCATAATAAGGCAAACAAAAATTAATTTCGTATTCGATATCAGGCCGTTAATAAAGTAAAGGAATTCATTAAAATGCCATTAGCAATACTCATAACGAATTATTAATTAGGGAAGTTGGACTTTCATTGTAAATGGATTATCAGGTATTTTTGTCGGCATTTCTTAGTTCATTGTTCTCCGTAAAAGCCTATTTATAGTCTGCCGTTTGCGGACTTTTAGACTACATGCTTGATCTGGCTTCGCTCGTTACTCTGGGGTAAAAACAGCATTACGACCTAAAGTTTACCAACACTTTTGTTATGTGGAGGTGTAGGTACATATATAAGTTCTTTTTTGCACATATAATATACCTTAATTATAGAATCACACATTGTATAAATAGTCAAGAAGTTTGCATAGCTAAAAATGGTATTATGTTATCTGTGGTAAAAAAAAACTCGGATTATACTTATAAAACTTTCATTAGGTACATCGAATGGTATTTGGCTGCCTTCATTAAAGTTAGGGCCATATACGAAGGAATTGGGCGTATTGTTTATTTTATAACAGTAAAACTAACGTACAAACTTAGTAAAGCCTATTCTTTCTGATAGACTTTAGCGTCTCCTATGTTTGGCTTCATCAGTTTGTATACAAATAGTCCAGGAGACAAATTATATCTGTGTTTATTTTACTTATAGTAACCGTATTTTGTGTTTTAGGTGCAAAAATTAGATTTCCTGGGATAAAGTAAATTCTATATATTTATTAGTAAATTGTATATATTACTATAATTATTTTGTTTCAGAGATACAAAATTTATTTTGTTTTTTTTTCCGACTTTAACAAGAGGAGGTTAATTATAAGTATAATAGGAAATAATATAAGGAATAAGTAATATTATGAACGTTCTATATATTTTAAGAACAATTAGCGTTATTATACTGTGCTGACGTTCCCAAACAACGAAGGAGGTTTTCAATTAAACTTTATTTTTGTGAACTTTTTGCGGAAAATAAGTATTATAATTTGTGTCAAGGTCATAGAGTAGACAAGTTATAACCTATAACCAGGAATTTATTGCCGCTGCAGCGCCATTCACAAAATGAAAATCAGCGCAACTGAGTTACAGTAAACACTGAGAAGTGTTTTGTCTGCACTTTTTTAAATTCCTTTTCCCTTTTTTATTTTCCTTTATTTTCAAACGACTTCAAAAAAGGAGGAGGTTACTAATTCGACTATTATTTTGTGCTTATTACCACATAAATTTTTACTGAGTGGGCCGATTTTTTATATTTTTTTGTTATTGAAAGCTGGTGTCTGCTAAGTGTCGCTTTAGAATAGAATTAGTTTAGTTTCATTATGTTTTTTGTAATATTTATATGTAGATGTTTTAGTAAGTAGTTCATTATTTAGCTCTCAGACCGACCCATCCACGCTCATCTTGCTATTGACCCGCGCGATCTAATTGCCCCCCTCCCCCCACAAATAATATCCCCCCAACAAATTGTATTGTGCCGGAATGTTATTATTTCTCTGTTTTTCGACCCGCTGATATAATGTCAAATCTTGTTTTCCCTCGTAATTCCTTTGATTTACGAGGCAAAATGTTTTTGGTTTATTTCCAGTTAGTTGACAATGTGAATGTTTTTGAGAGGTTTTTTACTGAAAAAGCTGTACCATATTTATGTAAGTGTATAGTGTATTGGGTAGGCATTAAAATTTCTTTATAATTGGTGAAAGAAGTTTTGAACTAAAAGAAATTAAAGAGATTACTAAATTTTTATAAATTCTCGGTATTATGTTCCAAAAAACTAAGACACGCTGCCCCCAAAAAATTATTGTATTGTGTTTGAATTAAATCTGTCCATTTATGTGAATCAAAATTTAGTAAAGGAGTCGGCTACATACAAACATGTAGGTGAAGCTAATAAAAGCGTATCCCTGTTCGTAATCAATTTTTTCTCTGAAAATCTCAGTGATAAAACCGTGTTAAAAAGTCCTAAATTTTGTCCCAATTTCCAAATTCAACAAGGTAGTGCTATGTGGATGCAGCCTCCCGCCGCCTGCCTCATCACGTTGATTGCATGCGTCGGTGGCGCACCATCAGAGGCACGTATTACCGCCAGAAGCCTCACAAGGACACTATCTGCTCTGTATATGACACGCAAATTCCATACAATACTTAGCATTCGGTTAATTTTATTCCGTAATCAGTCATCATATGTAATGTTTAATTTCTCTTATTATAGTATTTTCTTGTGTTTGATTTTACGCGAGTATTTTTCTCTTATTATCTAGAGGTGTCTATTATATTTTCTTAAAGGTGCTTGTAAATCGACAAAACTCTCTCTCTCTCTCTCTTTGTATTTTACGATTAATTTTCTAGAATCAAATTGAAAATTTAGCCCGTCACTCAGCGAAGTTGCAGCTATCTAATGGTGAAAGAATTTTTAAAATAGGACAGAAATTTTTGAGTTTATCCATTACAAACAAACAAACGAAAATAGAAAATTTTTCCTCTTTATAATATTAGTGTAGATAGATAATCATACAATTAAAAAAAAGGTAGCGAGTATAGTATTATATTATCTGTGGTATATATAGGTACCTACTGTATGAAGATTGTCAATTTGATTCTTGATATAACAATTTATTTACAAGTGAATGAAACGCTCAACTACGCATAACTACGCCACCATACATTGACTCTTTGTCGTACCTTTTCTTATTGGTAACATCATCATCATCAGCCGACGTTTGTATGCTTATTCGTATGATTCGACTTGTATTATAAATGCGTTTGTTTGTCTTTATTTCACGACGCAACGGAGCGATTTTATTTATGCTTTTTACGCCTGGAGATAATTACGTTAGCGAGTGACATAGACTACTTTTTCACGCGACGAAACATGACATTTCCAAGAGCATTTTCTTTGACTAAGGCGACAGTGGGCTTTATTCTAAAACTCATTATTTTTCAAATTTCGCCTTTTTCAAATAAAACTAGGGAGCTGGAGTGAGGAAACAATAAATGACAAGTTATTATTAAAAATTATATTTAAAGAACCAAATTTTGCACCATTGAGAGGACATATTCTAAAACACTTCGATTTACAGTTGACAGAACAGATTGATGGATCTTTTAATATAATACGGCCTTTGTGAATATTTCTATAAAAATATTTAAGTGATATTTCATTATTACAATTTTATCTTTTAGTTTAGAAGATTAACATTCCACATTGAATACGTATTTTTTGCTCATAACTAAACGTAAGAATAAACTATAATATTATATATAACAGAATATAATTTTAGGCCGAAATCTCATGCTGAGAAAAGAACTAAACGCCTTCAAAACATATCAGGTTTCTCATACTTTTACCTAAACATAAAAATATTGGACAAATATCTTTTGCTTCTTTTTAATTTCAAATATTTTGACACATTCGAAAACAGTTAATAAGTTGGACAGATGCTTGTAATTTTTAAAAGTAACTTATATTATCTAAGAAATAACGGACAAGATTTAAGATGATTTAAAAACACTAAACGAAACAATAACAATCAATATCTTAGACATAACAAAACATCGTAAGAGCTTAATGTGGGATAAAATAAATTTGATCTCTACCATACCATTGCATAAGATTCAAATTTGTATAATGACGCGAAATATTAAATATTCGACACGAGTTTTGTCAACTGTACAATTAAAACAAAAACATACACACAATTCTGTGTTAACAATGTCTTGTGAATAAGTCATAATGCACAAGTGAATATTAGGTGATCGCCAAATTTTTAAAAAGCTATATGATTCTTGTTTCATCCGTACAAATTTATTACATTTTAATACATTTATATGTGTTTTACAACAAATAAATTCAAACTTCATATGAGCTTTAAAATAAAATAAATTTCGGTATATTTAACACTGTATGAAAAATATCTAGCTAAGAGGTTAGGATGTACAATTAAACCAAACAGTACCAGATAATAACTATGAAATGTTATACAAAATTGTCATGTTGATTATATTATCATTAGCCTTTGATTATTAGATATCTTATTAGATATCTTTTTTCTCTTTGGCTTCATCTAACAGAGGGTCTGCGCCAATTTCTAGTGTAAGTCAGTAAGTCAGAGTCAGTACTCAACTCCAACTAATATTATAAATGCGAAAATTTGTAAGGGTGTGTGTACGTTTGTTACTCTTTTACACAAAAGCTACTGAACTGATTGCAATGAAATATGGTACGTAGATAGCTGGACCATTGGAATAACAGATAGGAAACTTTTTATCCCGATATTCTTACGGGATACGGACTTACGCGGGTGGAACCGTGGGGCGCAGCTAGTATTGTTATATTTGTGTGTTTGTAGAGTTATGGAACCTTGGAACTATTCAAATGGTTTGTTTTTCGTCGTTTATCTGTACTCTGTAATTTATAATATTGTTATAAATAAACGGGCTATGTTTTATATTAGTTTGAATAGGATTATTTGCGTTTAATATTCATACGACGGAGATAACTTTTCTAAGCAGCAACTATGGGGTGACGACTTACTTGATATATAATCAAAGGCTTCAGATTATATTTTAACAATTAAAACGGACAAAAAATGCGCAATTTTTTCTGTAAAAATAGTATCAGAAGTAGTTCTACTATCATTAATATAATTCATTACAGTATAGCGAAAATGTATGAATTAATAATTGTGTAAAAATTCGAATTTCGAATGTTCATTTTTTTTTTTCTTTTCCAAATTCCAAACTGCCGAAAGAAGTCTTTAACTAAAAAAAAAATGTTTTCTTACAGTATTTTCACAATATGTAATACATTGATACTTTTTTGAATTAAAATTTTTATAGATGCTAATTTCAAATTTAGCGTGTGATAAGAATCTCGATAGTCTAAAGACCTTTAAAATAAACAAACTGTTACGGTAATAAATGACATATAAAATAGAATTTTCTCGACACTGTCATAAAATCAAATCTTCAGAAGTAGACCAAATTTAAACGGGGCCACACTTTCAAATAAAAAATCATCATTAAAATCGATTCACCCAGCAAAGTCATGAGGTAACACAAAAAAAACACAGTCGAATTAATAACCTCCCCCTTTTTTGAAGTCGCTTAAAAATAAAACTCATTCCGACTCATTAAAACATTTAGTAGGTAGTTTTATAAAGAAACTCCAATATCTTATTCTAACCTAGATACAAAAACTGCATTTAAATTCAATTTATCTAACTTCATATTAATATCACTATTAATAAATCAAACACAAAAAACGAACATTGACACAATTTCACTGGCCATATTATATGATGTCTTTAAATCAGCAACAACAAAATTAACTCAATTAAACTTTAATAAGTCTCTGGAAGATTCCATCTATCTGTTTGACGTAATTCATCAAAATCCATTAAGCAATTGAATTAACACAAAACATAATGCATTGTTGTAATAACATACAAAATGATTCCTTCCCGCGCTTTCAAGAAATATAAGAACTCTAGCAAATTTTAAAGTTTCTTAGAATCCTAACTAGTAATAAAAATGCGAAATGAAACTTAGCCTGTCTGTCTTTTTTACACGCCTTAACCACTGAACCGATTTGGATAAAATTTGGTACAGATATAGTTTGAAACTCGAGAAAGACACAGGACAGTTAATTCCGGAAATCTCACGAGAATGGCAATCATGTAGGAAACCTCGGACGTTTTTATCACGCGAGCGAAGCTGCGGGCGGAAAGCTAGTCTCACTATCAATTCTCTATATTACTCTTCAAAAAAAATACTCAATTCTATATTTAAATTAATAGTGATATTTCATATGAATACTCCGATACCAATTAAAGCTCAAATTTCTTCTTCAGTTCATCTATTTCATCATCGGGGAGACCCTCTTTCGTCTTGCAGTGCACCAATAGCTTGTTGACCACTGAAACCGATGAATAAAATATACACCTTTATAATTAATATTGTTACCGTGTGAGTCGAGCACGCATCGGCACGAATTGGGCCAGCTCGCACCGGGGAAGTACATCAAAAACCGTCGTGAAATAATAGCATGCCATATCCTTTTCCTTACCCTTCCCAGTCCTTTCCTTTATTCCTCTCATCAATTCTTTCTTAATACCTTCCCAATTTAAAGTCGTCAATCCATTTGTAGAGGCGTAAGGTATGTAATTGATCTTACGCCTCTCCAAATGTTCATGGGCGGTGGTAGCGCTTACCATCAGGCAACCCATCACCTCCATTTCCATTGCCGACTGTGACGTAAAAAACCTTTATATTGCTTGCTATTGTAACGGCTTGTTACAATATAAATATAAATCTTCCTCTTGAATCACTATCTATTTCAAAGGACCCCATGAAAATCTGTTACTTAATTTTTAAGATCTAATCATATATATATTTATTGTGGGAGTCGAGCACGATTGGTCACGAATTGAGCCAGGTTTGGGAAGTACCACACCCCACAGGGGACCGGCGTGAAATTGCAGAATGCTACTGTGTTTCGTACGGTGAGTGGGGGAGCCGGCGGTCGGTTTTCTAATCTTCACACTTCCCAGTCCATACCTTCTATCAGGTTGTCAATCCTTTCCTTATCCCTTTCGCCTTAAAACTGGGCAGCACATTCGCATAGGCACTACCTCAGCAAATGTTCACGGGCGGTGATCGCTTACCATCAGGCGAACCACCAGCTCAGTTACCCGCTATCACATGAAAAAAGGGTTCTGGACACTCCAGACTGAAATTTCTAGAACAATTAGAAATTTTGAAAGAATAGAAAAAAATTTATCACGAGGCAGGATTCGAACCTGCGTTTCTTGCCCAACCGTAGCAACGCCTAGCCTCTCGGCCACCCGTGATCCCGCCACAGTAATCGAATTTCTTTTACTCTTTCGGTTTCATGTCTCCTGCCTCGTGATCAAATTTTTTCTATTCTTTCAATTTCTAATTTATAAAGCATTTCAATGCTATAAAACTAAAAATTAAATTTCTAGAACAATTAAATTTTCAAGATGTCCAAATAAAGAGCAGACCTTCCTTATCCGCATCCGATAGGAACATAGCGAGTGCCGAGAAGCGCTTCACACGCGTGAGCGCGTGCAGGTAGCGGGCGGCGCGCGCGAGCTGCTCCCGGTGCTCGTGCAGCGTGTGCAGCACTTGGGACAGCACGTCGCTCTCTAATGCGTTCGCGAATATCGACGGTATCGCCGATGGGTCTATAATCTGTGGACATTGTGTTTTGCGATTTTATTGATTGCTAGCCGTTCGCCCCGGCTTCGCCCGTGGTACATATATGGGCTATGTCACTCTCACTGAGTGACATAGCCCATATATTGCAGTTTAGTAATGGTGAAAGAATTTTGAAAATCGGTCCAGTAGTTTTTGAGTTTATCCATTACAAACAAACAAAAATACAAATTGTTCCTCTTTGTAATTTTAGTGTAGAAGTGTTGACTAGCTCCGTTCGCATAGTTAAATATATATTTTCTTTAAAAATTTCTTAAATACACATAATAGGGTCGAATTGACATCACAAATTTATTGACACTCTTGCTATTGCGCGTGGCTTTACACGCCTAAAATTCGGAGTAGTTTAATAGAGTGTGTTTATGACATTTTATATACCTAACATATAAAATTTTCACTACTTTGCCTTGTTTTATTAATGCCATAAGTGTTTTTTAACGCCTGTTGGTAAGCGATCACCATTCACCACCGCCCATGAATATTCGCAGAGGTAGTTCCTCGGCGAATGCGCAGCCCCCATTTAAGGGAAAGGGGTTAAGGAAAGGATTGACGACTGGAAAGAGGGAATGGACAAGGAAGGATGAGAAAAAGAAAACGGGCCTCCAAGATGCACATAGGTTGCCTTGCCTGTAGGTTAGAGTAAATAACAAAATTACTCACACTTAAATAATGACTCCTAGCTTCGGGGGAATTCTTTAAATACTTCCACTCATTCATAAACTGAACGCTATTCACCGGAGCAATCATTTTCTCCACGGGTATGTCTATTTTGTCCCCGTCTCCTTTAGGCGATAGATTAGGCTTCGCAGAGTCTGAATTGTTGTTGGAATCTCCTTGAGCTAGGCTATCTAGGTCTATTTTAGTGACCGATTTGGGTTTGTTACATCCGAACGGTATTTCCTGTATTGTTATGTGTTTAAGTGCTCTCTGAAATGAAGAAATTAGTTTCAATACTGTATGGTGATGGTAAAAAGCAGTGGTGGCTCAGTGGTGAGGACCTCGGACTTAAAGATGAAAGGGTTCGAGACCAGGCGGGATTTTTTTAATCTATCTGCACATGTGGATAACATCACCACAGCTCGAAACGGTGAAGGAAAACATAGCGAGCAAACCGGCATGTCCGAGAATTAAAAGTTCGATGATATGTTGCATCAGCTGCCAACTTGCACCTGGTTAGCGTGGTGGATCATGATTTTGATGAATTTTGGAATTGATATATCCCATAAAAATAGTATTCACTGTATTTAATATGGAAATTAAGCGAACAAAATCGCAAATAGAAGGTGTGTGCAAGTCTGTATATCTGTTTCACTTTCACAAAAAATCATTTTGAATTTGAATTTGAATTTCAGTTTAACTTTTATGATAAAACATGTATACACTACTAGACGTTCATCCCGGATATCAATATTCCTGTTTTGATAAAAAGAATCCGATCACCCAAGTCAGCTCATATATCTGTACACAAAATTTTGTCAAAATCCATTCAGTAGCTTGTAGCAAACAGCGTGATTAACGGAAAAACATCCAAACAAACAAACTCTCACATTTGAATATTAGTGTTCGCGTTGTTCGATTTTGATAAAATTAACAAATAAATAAAGAATTCTCATTTAAATTATACACAGAAGTCAGTTACGGATCTACACAATATAGTTTTAAGAATGTATCAAATCGGAAAAATATGCATCAGGGATTCTACGAGTATTTTTTAAGTAATTAGCGTATTAAAAACTATAAGCTTCATTAAGCATAGTACACCATCGGCGAAACAGCCTGTACATTTGAATAATATTTAAAGGTACCTTAGATCGCAAATGCGGCGGTTTTTTCACAGGCTTGATGACGGTAATGTTCTCTCCGACGCCATCTCTCCATTTCTCAAGCGGCGTCGGTTCCGTTGTCTCGAGTTCTACCACTTTCGGTTGAGCCGTTTTTGTTATCGGTTGCACTTCTATTGTTGGCGTTGAGGACGGCGATGATTTAGATTTTGCCTGGAACGAATCAGAAAATTTTAATTAAACAATATTCATGCGAAATACTTTCCATTATTATGGCAATATTGCAGTTTATATTTTGGTTTTTAAATAGCAACACAAATTAATTACACATTAAAATATTTTTACAACGACAGCAGATTTTTTAAAATAATTTTTAGTTCTATAGCATTGAAATCCTACTAATATTATAAATGCGAAAGTTTATGAGGATGCATGTATGTGTATGTATGCTTGTTACTATTTCACGCAAAAATTGCTGAACCGATTGCAACGAAATTTGGTAGGTAGATAGATGAACAACTGGAATAACATATAGGGAACTTATTATCCGATATTCCTACGGGATACGGACTTACGCGGGTGAAACCGCGGGGAGCAGCTAGTGCTTTACATATAAGAAATTTTGAAAGAATAGAAAAAAATTTTTCACGCGGCGAGATTCGAACCCGCGTCTTTTCGCCATACCGTAGCGTAGACGGTGCTAAATCATCTCAAATTCCGCCACGTGATGGCGATTTTTTTTTCATTCGTTCTAGTGTAATTTTTTCATTTATCAATAATGAAATTATTTCACCAAATAAACAATCATTTATCAATAAGATCACAACACTTACATAGACCCTATATCACTTAACAATATATTGAACTAGCTGCGACCCGCGGTTTCACCCGCGTAAGTCCGTATCCCGTAGGAATATCGGGACAAAAAGTTGCCTATATGTTATTCCAGTTGTCCAGCTGTCTACGTACCAATTTCATTGCAATCGGTTCAGTAGTTTTTACGTGAAAGAGCAACAAACACACACACATACTTACAAACATTCGCATTTATAATATTAGTAGAAAGGATAAATCGGGTTTTAAATCCGTTTAAGTCTTTAATTTCTAAATGTATAATACTCGCGTAACATCAAACACAAGATAATACTATGTTTTATTATTATTATTTTTTATTATTTAAATGATACTTTTAAACATTTAACTCACCCCTTTAGTTCCCATTCTAGTTTTGATAGCTTCGAGTTGCCTTTTCGCGGCCGCATTGTGCGGTTCCAGCTTCAAAACCTGAAATTAATACAGATACAATTAACATTTTCACACTAATGTAAGCCTCTAAGGTAGCCTGGAAGATATCGCTACCTAGCGATAAGACCGCCATTTGTACATGTTTTTCTTTTATTGTATGTTCTTTCTGTGTTTCTATATCTTCTGTATGTACAATAAATTATAAAATAAATAAATAAAATGTATAAAGCGGAAGAGTTTGTTTGTTTGCTTGGACTCAATAATCTTAGGAACTACTTTACTTGTGTGCATTTTGATAGTTTAAGACCCAAGAAAGGACAGCATAGATTTTATCAAGGATCTCACACAGCAACAAGAGCTATGTCAAGAAAATTCTGGGACTGCCCACCTTTTTAAGTATGTACAAGTTTATTGAAGAAACAAACAGACAATTTTTCACAATATTCAGTCACACACACTATTAATTAACATTCAATTACGGCCTAAGAACAATATAACCAACCTCATTTAGGTCACTAGAGGCGGCTCTCAGAGAGCCTAGACGTTCCCTGGCAGTTGCCCGTCTCTGCAGTGCTTTAACATAAGTTGGATCTAGTTTGAGTGCTTCGGTGCAATCTTTCTCTGCTTGGTGGAGGCTGGAAAAGAAAATATGAAACTGCAATTTATACATTGCATTACATAACTCTTCGACCACCTCTTTGGTAGAGTCATTAATGGGTAGATGTAGAAGGAGCCCTGGGTTTGATTCCCAGTGAGGACTAACAAACAAAAATTTACTCGGTCTATCAGGACACAGGGGCTTAAAGAGAAATTTAGGTTAGGTTAGGTCCATAAAGAAAATCTATCAGGAAAACAGGTGTATATCACCTGCCCCATACAAGGAGGCATGGGATAGTGACTATACTATAATAAGGGGTACAGGAAGTATTCTCATAATTAAAGTTAGATACGGTTAAATACCCCATTGAAGGTTTATACATACTTTAATTAAAGTGTTTTTGGGCTCATAGGACATTTTATAAAACTGTTTCTTAATCATGGCAATGAATGATGACTTTTACCAGTCTGTACCTAATCTCATACAAATCAATTAAGTGGCTTAGTGGTGAGAAAAAGACAGACAGATTTACTTTATAACATGCATTATGAATGTAACACAATTAAAAACTATTTCCTTCATAATACACATTTCTAATTATAATTTTATCAATTTATATTAAATTTTTATTCTAAAGCATTATGATTAACTAGCTGCATACCGCTGTTTCACCCGCGTAAGCCTGTAGGAATATCGGGATAAAAAGTTGCCTATATGTTATCCCAGTTGTCCAGCTATCTACGTACCAAATTTCAGTGCAATTGGTTCAGTAATTTTTGCATGAAAGAGCAACAAACACACACACATCCTTACAAACTTTCGCATTTATAATATTGTAGTAGGAAGTCGGATAAAATGTGACTCACCTGTCTTTTTTAAGATAACACAGACCTCTATTTGCATAATAAATAGCGTCATCTTTAACAAGCTCAATAGCTCTTGAATAACAAACTATGGCTTCAGACCATTTCTCTTGTTTTACAAATGAATTACCCTGGAACATAAGACAATCATATTTAAATTACAAGATTTTTTTCCACGCTTACTTCTTAAGAGAATTATAAAAGTATTAATGAAAGTGTACAAATACACAAATTTTAATAAGAACTCATGAATAACAATATTATATTACGAGTTGACAAACCCAGCACATATTCTTATGCCAGGATACCTTCGTCAGAAGGGATATAAAAGAATTACAGCTGATTCTGTTTTCAAATATACATAGATAGACTAAGGTTTGTTTAAACACTAACATGAGTATTTTTTATAAATAGAAATAGTAGTAGTAGCCCGTGGCGTCACTAGGGTGGTACCCAGGTAGAAAGTAACCTATGTTAAAATTCAGACTATAATCTATCTTTGTACCTATTATTTGTATATATATTTGTATATACTGATACGATAAGCATTCATCCAACAAACTTTCGCGTGTACAATATTTGTATCATATCTATGCAATATAAAGTCTTTGTAACTATTTTATTAAACTAATTCTACACAATTATAATCCGATTAATACTACCGTAATCTACTATATAAAAATAAGTCGGGTTTTCCTTCCTGACGCTATAACTCCAGAACGCACGAACCGATTTCCACGGTTTTTCATTCGTTGGAAAGGTCTCGGGCTCCGTGAGGTTTATAGCAAAGAAAATTCAGGAAAAATTTGAACAAAAAAGCGGGAAAATAATTTTTTTATATACAGCCATCTGGTGGCGAAACGGAGTTCGCTGGGTTTGCTAGTCTTTCTATATTTACATATGGTGAAAGTTTAAATGACAATACTTATTCATTATCTTGTTTGCTCAATAATCCTGTTACCCAGGCAACAACTGAGTTTATTAAAATAGAATAAGCATATTATAATGTAATTTTATAGTTATTGGGTTTTAATTTATTTCTTACTAGCAGTCTGCTCCAACTTCACCCATGATACCTACGTATATAGCTTATGACACTCAGTGATGCAGCTTTCTAATAAATTATTGAAATTGGTTGTATTTTTAGTACTAACATGAATACAAAAACACAAATGTTTTCTCTTTATAATATTAGTTTACACTACAAATGTACAGTTCAGTACAGATGAATTTGACAATTGATTCATTTGCAAATGCCTTTTTCTTGCACAACCCAGTTATATAACCCATAAATTTAAGACCTCTTAATATGAAGTTAAATATGCTGATACATAGACTAATGAGTGTCAGATATAAACAGCCAAATTCAGTTAAGCAAACCTTTATGAATTAAAGTTTATTTTATAGTGGTAGTACATAAGAATGTAAGTGATATTTCTTAACTAAAAATTAGAGTGTATTAAAAAGTATTTTGTAGACCAGGAGAAAATTAGCAATTTCTATGTTTCCTTGTGTAGTATTCTTTTTTATATACAAGTAAATCATATTTAGTTTGCTGTTTTCTAGTTCCATAAATGAATTTGCTCAGTTCTACACTCAAATATTAACTAAGAATGCAGTAAAAAGTTTTGATAGAACATTTCTTACCCTCTCTTTCTCATACTGAGCTTCCTCTCTTAGTTTCTCCTGCTTGTCTTTCTCACTGTGCTTGCTATCAAGGGACGCTGGGCCCACATCTGCCATGTCTACTTCTTCACATGCTTTTTCCTATAAATTAAAGTATGATCTACTTTATCATATCCATAATATATATCCAATATGTATGTTCAAAATAAGTTTGTTTGATAAAAACTTTCCAATACTATGTATTTCTAGACATCATCAAAAAACCATAGAAAACAAATAGTATGACATAAACATATCAACACAATATAAACATAACATAAAGTGGCAATGTGTTTTATTTTAACTTTTTTGTAGGTTTGTCAGACATTGAGGGTCAGTAGTACCTATATAATATAAATTTCTTTCAACAATTTATTTGAAATACATCAACTGCACATCCTAGCTCTGTCAGGAGTCATTTTCTTACAAGTTTTAATTATTTATTTAAAGTTATTAGCCTAACAGGATACAACTCCATTAAACCAAAAATCATTTAGATCCATTTAGTAATTCTTGGGTATATAAGTGGTATGAACAACACAACTTTCTTTAAGTACAGATTTTTATGTTATATATATTCTATAAACAACTATTTACAGATATAAGACATTCTTGATTGTTATTCACATGCATAACAATGTGTAGCACAGTTAAGTAAATAAAATTAAAATACAATACACACAATGAAATATTAATATTCATACCACATCAAATTTTTCCCAGGCGTTGTAGTCTGACGCGGGAATCCTTTTTTCTAGTTTCCTTTTCGATACAACTGGCCTTTCTTTTCGGACTTTACTCCTCACAGGGGGGAGATCCTAGCCCAGAAATGTTAAGCTTTATTAACATTTATCCTATTATTGCCTACTAATGTCGATAAATAGAAAACTACTAGGATAAAGAAACACAAACCACCGTGAAACATCCACTTACATAAAGAAAATACTAGATACATTTTACTATCATTAAATGCTGTACTAAGCTTGAAAAAACTAATTTGTAAGTCCTATTTAATACAATACATGTAGAGGGTGTGAAACGAGACTAAAATACGAGCATAATTTACTATGAACCTGCTCAAACTCGCCGTTAAGTGCGGCCTCTTTACGTTTCATCTCTGTTTCCCAATTCTGGAGGTCCGTTAGATATGTTTGTAAAGATTTCACATTATCCCGGGCCTGTCTTTGAATTTCATAGGCTTTATCCATTTCTATTTCAACAAAAAAGGGTTTCTTTACCTGCTTGATCGATTTTTTTCGGTTGTCAACCTCAACCCCAAAACAAAATTCACGTTGTCATGGCGCTAGTAACAACTGCTTGAAGTTGCGTTCAGAAATACGTACCACTTGTCATTTTATATTATTTTGACGTATCATTAATTATAGTCGGCTGTTAATAATAGTTATTAGTATTGCTACTTTTTCACATTTTTATTTATTTTTAATTATGGCAAAACTGAATTGCAGTTACGTACAGTTTTTTATACGTATATTTATGAAATACCCGCGAAATTTAAAAAGTTAAATATCTACATAGAAAACAAATAGTACATAAAAACTTCTTTATTGCTTTAAATATGCTTATATATTGAGTAAAATCCACTGTGTTAGTAGTTTTCTATCTCCACATTTTTCGTGTGAATAAATATACTACTACAACTTCGACATGTAGTAAGTAGGTAGTAATAGTAAAAGTACTTAACTATGCATTTTAAATAGTAACTCCACAAATTAAACTGAATAAAATAAGAAATAATAAAGCAGTTTCCACACTCAAAGACCGAAAACGCTATTTGATAGAAAATAGCTCCACGGTATGGATTGCTCATAAGCGAGCTATTTTGCCATAACACGATCCGTACGGGATTTTGTGACGTAATTGAAACATTTTTAACAGTGTTAAGTTTAAATTATTGTAGGTTACATTTTATTTGAAAAAAATAAAAACATTTTTAGGAGTGGCTAACCAGAATCCATTTCCATATAATGTACCCAGAGGATAGGGGGAAAAAAAGTATCGTAAAAAAAAAATGGTTGCCTGTAAAGTCGGTTTTACGGGCGAAGATTTTACGTGACAACGTCTTTTTTTCCAACGCCAAGAGCGCTCGAGAAAGACAGAGACAGAGACACAAGCACGCGCCGATTCAATGCGCCTAATTCTCTAGTGTTGCGCGCGCGGCGGACCGATCATAGTTCGGTGACTCATCGTAACGTTACCGGGCGTTACACTTTTTCATGAGTGCCTCCGAGCCGCAACCTTATTTAAGACGTTGTCACGTCAAAATGTATAGAGATGAGGAGTCATTAGATAGCTCCTGATAATTTTGTTGAGGTTTTAAGATAGGCTTTTTGGTAACATGAATAGTTTATTTATATATTTAACCATTATTATCACATGCCATTACGTTTTTTCTAGTTGATGAAATAAAATACTGGCTTTTTTTTCCAAATCCACTTATATTAGTACCTACAAAATTTTATAGTCCAATCGGATCCAAGGTATCGGTACCGTGACGACCAATGTGGGAAAGTGATGGCGCTATTCAATCTATCTATCTCATTCTCTCACATTGGAATTAGTATTTTCTGTAAGATGACGTGTTATTATCACAGATCCAATTACAATGAGTTAATAGCTTACGCCCGCGGCTTTCCTTGACAAAGGCAGATAACAGTCTGGATAAATACTCAAAGTATGGGATAGGCTGTTTTTTACACACTTTTATTAGATTCACATGTATGTTTGTATGTAACCAACTACTTTAGACTCCATTTTGTCCGGTAACGCACAGAATTCATTCAAACTATGTTACATTTATCACGGATCGGTGACGATGCAATAATTTCATAAATTTACCTTATTATCCTGATTCGCAGGGATTTAATAATATTTTCCTTACATATACTCATATATAAGAGCAATTGACACAATATCCTTATCCTTGCCCTTCCCAGCCCTTTTCCTTTATTCCTCTCGCCAATTCTTTCTTATCCCTTTACGATTTGAAGTCATCAATCCATTTGTAGAGGCGTAAGGTCTGCAATCGACTTTACGCCTCTCCCAATGTCCATGGGCTGTGGTAGCGCTTACCATCAGGCGACCAGCTCCATTGCCGACAATGACATAAAAAAAAATGTTTGGTACTATCAATGATGTGTGTTTTTGAGTTTTTTAAGTATACTGATTAGATAATCAACTACTTCGTACATACTTCTTAATCCAATGTTATGTAAACATGTACTAGAATTCACGACTTCAGACTTCATACTTAGAATCTTATTCAATTAAAATGTTAGCATCTATTTAATTTAAAGACGACAAAAAATTACAAGAATATCTATAAAGTACAACGAAAACATTCTCGATTCAATGCAGCTAATTAATAATGACATCATTTTAAATAAACACGACTAATTAGAATCAATTATTTATTTTGTACAGAATTCACTTGTGACTTTTTGTTAGCGATGATCGAAAAAGGATAACACGGATGTTTTTATATTATGATACAGGTAGTTCCTTGATTTTAGAATTGTTTTTGTACTTTTCAACCGACTTTAAAAAAGGAAAGAAGGAGCTTGTCAATTCGATGGTACTCTTCTGTCGGGTTTGTTACTTCAGTACAAATTGAAGGCGGATAAGCTTTTTATTAAAATAATTACTGTTTTTAAAGAAATGATGATTAAAGGCAAAATGCAGATTGAAACATAAATGACAAATTTCCTGAATACCTAACAATTATTGATACTTTTTTTTACCAAAGAAAAAATGCACGCTTCGGCACGTATTGGGCCAGCTCGCACTAGGTACAGCATGCTGCTGTGCTCGTACGGTGAGTAGCGGAGCTGGAGGCCCGTTTCCTTTTCTTCATCCTTCTCTGTCTATTCCTTCTTTCCAGTGGTCAATCCTTTCCTTATCCCCTAAAAAGTGATCAGCGCATTGGCATTGCCTGCACGATTGTTCACGGACGGTGGTGATCGCTTACCATCAGGCGACCCATCAGCTCAGTTGCACGCTATGACAAAAATATAATTAACCAGAGACGCGATAGATAAATTATAGCTACAAATACCAGCTGCTCGCCCCGGCTTCGCCCACGTATTCTTTATATTAATTATATTATAATATATATCTCTAGGAACGCTGTGAAAAATTGAATTTAAATGAGTTTAGTAGCATATGAGGCCAACCTTTATATTATCGTTTATTTTAAATATTATAATTTCCAAATTAAAATTGTAAATTATAACACAGTTGATCGTACATAAAACTCATAAAATCACTTGAAAATCTTTCTAATAACTATGTAAATAATAGTATCATAAATTAATTTGAGCAAAGACTAAAAATATCTCAACTTACTATTTTACAAAAATTATAAAAAAAAAATTACATTAAAATGCATTCCCATAAAATCACTGCATTATTATTGATGCACGCTCGTAGAATAGAAAGCCGCAGGCGTTGATAGCTAGATCGATCTTCTTTTGTTAAGGCAGGTTAGGTCATGTCAGCTAAAAGCTATCCTAGATCTCAATCTAGTCAAGCTTAATTTAAATAATGTGTTGAAAGTAATTCATTTTATTGACGAATTATCGTATCGATCAAGACTTATATAACCTTTTCATTAAACAGTGTTATGCATTTGTTATAGCAGTGGTGGCGTAGTTAATTATGTTGAAAATGAAAGGATATTAAACCGTTCGTCCATCCTCACAAACTTGCAGGCTTCATCATTTCAGTAGGAAGGATGTGTTTTATACTGGGATGTCCCTTGAACGCATAAAAGCTACAGAGTAGAAGAAATTCGATTGCCGAGTCGGGATCACGGATGGCCGAGAGGTTTGGCGAATAATGCGAGTTCCAATCCCGTCTCATGATAATTTTTTCTAGTCTTTAAAAATTACCCATATCCACCATCATCTACAGACTGCTAACCTACTAGATTTACAAACTAAACTAAACTAAACCCTAACAGGAACGATAACACTTTCCTCTCTTGCATTATCTTCCAGAATTTACTATTGTGACGTGTTTTTTTTTTAAATAGGTGAGTAATTTCAGTAATAATCCTTCACATCTTAACATTCTCTACAATGTCACGTCCGCCTATCTATCTGCTAATCCCTATCCTACTAATATTATAAATGCGAAAGTTTGTAAGGATGTGTGTGTATTTGTTACTCTTTCACGCAAAATCTACTGAACCAATTGCAATGAAATTTGGTACGTAGACAGCCGGACAACTGGAATAACATGTAGCCAACTTTTCATCCCGGTATTCCTACGGGATACATACTTACGCGGGGCGCAGATTTTTTCATAGATTAATTGATTCTCGATGAAGGTTTTTGTAAATAATTTGTTTAGTTTAAGATAAAACGGACACAGACTCAGGCGGAAAGCTAGTAACTTATAAACAAACAGCATAAATAGTAAAAATTTATTACCGCAAATTAGTTCAGAGCGTCAAAATCCCAAAACCTCACTAAATTATTCACAAACATGACTCACATTAAATCGTCGACCCAAACAAACATTCATCATAACCAATCATGATATTTGCATAATCGCACTACGTGATTTCAATTTTGTAACAAAATTACCTTCCCATCATAAATTCGCACAAGGACGATGGTCTACATTGATAAATAATCGTATTACAATTAAAGGATCCTGGTTTCACGATTTCATCTTAATACCAAGTCCGTGGAATGTTGGGAAAAGCTCATTAGAATTTGGAGATTGAAGGCAGATGAAGATAAAACGTTATTTGGAACGATGTTGTTAGCAGACGTTTTTAGAGCAGACTCGATTGAAGTCAGTTTACGTAATTTACTTCTAAACTCCATCACACGTAATTTTAGCCCCCAATAGAATGAGTTTTATTACTATTTCATATTTTGAACAATTTTCTTTGTTCTTAAACGATGATTTTAAACATCTATTCAATTATATAAGAAGAATAGACTATCACTATTTTGAAATATTACATACATAAAACACTGGCACAAAAAACTTATCTTATGTTTTTTCTATCCCTTATTAGGTTGTTAATATAGAATGAAGTTTATATATGAACATATGAACCATTAAGAAAGTCATTGAAATATAATCGCGATAATTATTTAGTATACCTTGCATTATATTATATACATATTTAAAAAAAAAACAAATTAATGTTCGAAGCGATTTAGGTACTCTAAACGAAACTAAATACTAAAAAGAAGAAACGCAATACACTTATACAGTATCACGAATATCTTTCATTTATATCTAAGATTGTACAATGTACCTACATTTTTTTTAAATCTGTCTAGCGAGATTCCAAAACAAAATATAACCTTACGACCTTTCGATATAAAGTTGAACATGAAACAATCAGGGAAGATATAATTACGTTGATTAAAATATATCTAATTTATGATTACACCAGTATTTATTCATGATTAGTAACGATAAACCGTCCAAAAGCTGTCAGGTTAAGGTCACATGCGCTCATTATAAGTGTTTCTGAACGATCACGAAACCGATACATTGATTTAATAACGTAATTTGGTTTAAAAGTATGTAATTTACAAAATTATGGGCGGGTGTGAATTAACATTGCGGTAGTGAAAACTTAAGTTTCGGCCCATAGGTACAGTTTGTACTCTGCTTTAAAGGTTCATTGCGATTTGTGACGTATTCGTATGTTATTAGCGTTTTAACATTGTTTTACTGATTTTTTACTTACGACCTTTTGTTGACGACTTTGATGGGAGTTTTCAATCGATTTTCTACTTATCATCTCTTTGCACGTCGAGTAATATCCTCGAAATCATTTAAAACTAGACAAATTAAGTAGCTAAGCCTAAATTCATTGACTACAAAACTCATTTATGTAACTAGTCGATGCTTCAGCAAAATTTTAACAACTTGCTGTTACAGAGGAAATATCAATTGGGTCATAGATAATGCTAGTATTTTGGTAGACTTTCATCATTGCGGAACGTTCAAATGTATTGGCGTCATACTAGTATTACTTTTTAAGTATTCCTCTTTTGAATATATTACGCTTCAATATATTACATACATTCTTGCACTTATCCTGTATTACATTATTATTTTATTTCTTACATACAAAAATTCCTTTCAGCTAATAATATTAAAATATTCTTAAGCATTTAACTTCAAAGATGTCCCAGAGTTGATAACTTGTTCCACATAGGTTTAGCATGGCCCAATTATCGGTAGAAAGTAAATCCGTTAATGAAAACTTAGCATTTTTGAAGTCGGCTGAAAACAACGTTATAGGAAATTTATAATTACAGGCCGAATTGAGAAATATGTTAGTTTTCTGTCCCGTTTGAAAAAATTTCAAATGTTATCATTTTGAAGTTGATTAGTAATATTACTTATTGACAATCTATTTAATTGTGACGATAAGAATACCTGCAAAATGACTCGGTCTGACTGATTTTTTTTCAATTACTTGTAAATGCGAAGATCTATCTCAAGAGGACAGCCCTTGAGGAAAATATAACACTTCTCTCAGCTTTAAACAGTTACATATTAAATAGTCTAAACTTTATCTCTTTAGTATTGCAACTGTCTTACCAATACAGCTTAAAAATCTGTATAACAAACTATCCAACAGGTACCCACCTAATTAAATCAAGCAAACGTCAGTTGCGAACCGAAACGTGCGATTTAGTATCGTCCGCCGTGAGAATATAGCCAATCACGCTCCACGGAAGCCTTGTGAACCCTGACCTAAAATTGCATTAAGTAAATATTTAAATTTCAATAAAATTCGTGAAAAATAACTGTTTAATCTTTAATATTTACTTTTATAGTATTGAAATGTTTTATAAATGAGAAATTTGAAAGAATAGAAAAAAAAATTGATGAAAATTCCTACGGTTTGGCAAAAAACGCGGGTTCGTATCCCGCCTCGTGATCAAAAATTTTTTTACATTCTTTAAAAATTTCTCAACTGTTTAATCTATTTGTGATAATGGTAGCATCCTTGGTACTATCACGTAGTACTGTTTTTAAAAGAAAGTAAGAAAAAAAAATGTTGACAAAAACAATTTAACTGTAGTACATTTAATAGATAAGTCGGAGTAACATGGTAATTTGTGCACTGCAGATTAATTTATATATTAACTAGCTACGCCCCGCGGTTTCAGCCGCGTAAGTCCGAATCCCGTAGGAATATCGGGACAAAAAGTTGCCTATATGTTATTCCAGCTGTCCCGCTGTCTACGTACCAAATTTCATTGCAATTGGTTCAGTAGTTTTTGCGTGAAAGAGCAAAAAACACACACACACATCCTTACAAACTTTCGCATTTATAATATTATAGTAGGATAATTTGAATATCTGCTGTTTTAGAACTGATCTTCGACTGTTTCTGCACAATATAAAAAGTGTAACTGAATATGTATGTCTTGTAGGTAATTGATTGTCAAATATTATGAAGAAGTTTTTGATGACTAGCTGAAATTAGTCCCGCGGTTTGCTGTCGAAGGTGATTATGTTCTCAATTAATATAGATGTAAATAATTAATTGGTTAAAGTAACAGCTATAACAGTTTATATGTAGATATAAGCATAATACAAGCATGACTTAGATGACATTTTTTTAGTTTTTATTTATATGTGGATAGATTGGCCGCTGATTGTCCTGTCGAAACATTTAGAAATTAAAAACTTTTTATCGGATTTTAAGCGCGATTTATTCATTATATTATTTTTATATATTCACAATTACCACGCTCGCTGTAAAGTGTTCGAAACGTCGGGTTAATAATATAATGATTAAATCGCGTGTAAATCCGTTAAAAAGTTTTTAATTTCTAAATGAATAATACTCGCATCAAAAACAAGAAAATACTGTTGAAACATGATATGCAGACCGCGGCTAGACCATTGCTTGTATCGCTTGAGAGACTAAAAACTTACATTCATACATTCTTAACATTGTTCAAGCTATGATTTAAGTATGATTGCAATATAACTATATCCCAGATCTAAACCAAAAGTCTATGCGTGTAATAAATAATGCAAATGTTCGTTTGATATAATTCAATCTTTTAAACTTCTAAGAAGCTAAAATGTGCATGTTATAGATTTATTACTCATCTAAATAATATAGATTATCATTTATAACCTCATTAATCTTTAATATGCCGTTCGATGACCACAGAACCAGTTTTGTAGTTAATCTTATTTAATTAGCCATACAACGAAGTAAGGCATGTGCTCTCAACAAATCATTTTTAATCTATGCACAGATCGAAAAAAAAATAGCGCGCGGAATGTTGGCGCCAATGTTTTTTTTTCAATAATTACAATTACAATTAAATGACCGTATTTTATTGATGTAGTCTGTAGTTTGTATGTAATGTATAAAAACGAAAAAAAAAAGTGTTAAATTTGATTTTATTTTATAAAGTAAATAAAGTTTTGTGATAAAACAATATTTAAAAATGTCACGTTTTTCCAATAACGTGTACAATAACAGTAACTATTAAAATACCTCAATTAAATACCTTATTAACGTATGTAAAAGTTAAAAATATACTGTAATGATGCGCTTATTAAAATACCAACATAATTATAAATAAGTTGTCATAACTAAAATTATGATAATATTATGGTTCTTTCTTAGTTAAAATTATGAGCTATGGTTGAGTTCAGAAAAATTAGTATATAAATTATGATCACTTACACCAACAAAATTACATGTCTAAAAAAAATATTCCAGAAAGATAACTTAGCAACAAATTGAATGGCCTTAAAGATTTGGAGCATTTACTCTTATAATAATATGTATTCTTTGAAAGGAAACGATCGCTACAAGATATTACGTAAAGATGGAATCGGCTACCATAAGTTTTTTCTCAGATAAGTATTAAATCATTTTAGTAATGTAAATTATTAACATAATAGTGTTACATTGAGATGGGTTAGTATGGTCTGAAACTTTGGCCTGCTTTGATCTTGGTGTGGTACGTTCCTCGGTGCAAGCTGGCCCAATTCGTATCGAATAATGTTCGTCTCCCATAACTAGTCTTTAATTATTTAAACTACTATCCTCAGAAATGCTTAGATTGGCAGTAATGGGCTGTCATATCTAAACCTTCATACAAATCAATCGCTACTTAGCGAAGCGTGAGATGCGCGTCAGTTGAGGTTACGTGAGTCACAAAATTACGTAGCCTAAAATGGCCTAAGACCTAATTCGCAGTACTAGAAATATTTTATGGCCCGGTTTTGCTAATGGGAAATCATCCGAATATTTTTATTATAGAGGGTTAAATAGAACAGGTAACGTAAAATTCATTCTGTTGATACAATAAAAAACCACTTAATTTTTTTTTTTAATACAGAAACTAGCTAAAACGGCATACTCTGTTCAGCCTTACTCTTATCATTTAAGGGTATGAAAAATAGATGCTGGCCGATTCTCACACATAAACAATATGCACACAAAATTTCATTAGAATCGGTCCAGTCGTTTCGGAGGAGTTACTAACTAGAATTGTGACACGGGAATTTTATGTATATGATGATACTCTGTTTTCCTCCGATTAGTTTTTTGGATGCCATTTGGTAGTGCATTAGGCCAGGGTAGAATTTGACCTTATCTCTTATAGGATAAAAATAAGGATAATCTTGTCTCAAACAAATTAAGCATTTAGAAGAATTGACTTGCCGTAATATACACGTAATTATTTCATTACGAATTTAAATATTTAATGCTTCATCGATTGTCTGTTTGGTTTCGCGACGACTAGGCAACGCAAAAAGCTCTGTTATATCCACATCTGGAAGGTACATAACACAAATAAAATATCAGGCTAATTTCCTAGAGACATTAAATTAAATATCTGCAAACAAATGTAGTTTCAACACCAATATTAGTCCAACTGACTCCATAAGAACTCACGGACATATTTCGACTTCAAAAAATCTATGTGACATACATAGATGTACGTATTAATATTACACGATTTATCAGCTTGTTAATCAAAGCAAACTATACTGCAGTTCGTTGAACTTCACTCTGTTAAATTTGTCAAATCGTAGATCCGTTAGAACGGTATTTGTGAGATGATTATCGGGACAGGCGTGCATATTTTAATTGACAAACTTAACGTTCAAACAATGATGTAATTTGTATAATAATATTATTAATGGTTCCGTGGACTTATGAATTACTGTGCATGATCTATGATTTCCAAGAGATTTAGTCACGGTGATGTTATATGATAATATTAATGTGGTCTAGTGGTGCGAGTGGGTGTTGAGCTCGAGTTGCTTTGTATTTGGGAAATTACCACACTCTTGCTGTAGGTCGCCTTAGTTTAGTGATAAGAGCTATTAAGGTTCTGGGTTTGCTCTTGGACGAGAAAGTAGAAGATCACAATGTGGAGGTGCTAGAAAGTTCGTGAATAAAATCGATCATTGATAGGGTTTATCTAATGTCAACCTCTCTAATAGTAATATCACATACCTCTACCACTACTACTACCTACCATTTATCCTACTAATCCTACTAATATTATAAATGCGAAAGTTTGTAAGGATGTGTGTGTGTGTTTGTTGCTTTTACCCAAATCTACTGAACCGATTGCAATGAAATTTGGTACGTAGATAGCTGAACAACTAGAATATCATATAGACACATTTATTCCCGATATTCTTACGGGATACGGACTTACGCGGGTGAAACCACGGGACGCAGCTAGTATTATTAATATAAACATTCGTTAATTTTTAACTCATTCCAGATAAAAACCCCGAAAAATAATGATAAAACATTTTTCTCTCCGTGTTTACAATGAACAAATTACGAAATGTATAAAGTCAAGTCAATAAAAAAAAAAACTTTCTTAGATATTGACAAAGCTAAATATGGTCTTTGTATTATACTTTACTACTCCATTATCTACATTTAATCTAAAAGTAAGCAACGATGCAACACATAATATTTGAGTACGTTATGTATTATGACACCACAAAAACACATTACGTATTTATCGCACAATTTTTCGTTGAAATCTCAATAGGATTGGCACGAGGTTGAGTCACTAACTGACAGTCGATCAGCATTTCAACTCAATTTTTATTCATGTAAAATTTCTCAAGTGTCTATGAATGGTCAATCTTTACCATCGACAAAATATAGAGATCACAGTGCGAGCACGCTTTTAACATAATAGCGATTGACGTCAACCACACGATAGTCAATTTCTTCAGTCAAATGTCAGTCAGAACTCAGAGGACATAATCATAGTTACATGTCCCTCTCATTATGCGCAGACCGCCCACGATTTTGCTTTGAAGAAGGCAGTCGAAAGGTGAACGTCGAGTTATAGTGTATTTAAATATTTGGATGAGGATATTTTAATGAATCGTTTTGTTTTTCTTTGTTTGCTTAGAAATGTGGATTGCTTAGTCAAGTTGATGACTTGATAGTATGATGTCTTTCATGGCTTCGTTGCAACAGGGGCTGCTATAAGAGTATACCGAATGGTCGTGTGGTTTAATGTAAAAACAACGAATTACGGCACATTTTGGAGGAAGCCTATATCAAACACTGGACTTTGAATGAAAATGTGGATGGATGACTTGCAGTAGCCTATATTATATTATTTTGATATTAACAAGAACAATACAATTGCTTTTATGTATTATATTGTGAATTTAATGTGGGAGTCGAGCATGCTCTGTCACGTATTGGGCCAGCTCGCTCCGGGGAAGATGCCTCATCCCATAAGCACATAGACATGAAATAGTATCATGTGAATGCTGCCGTGTTTCAGTCGTTGTATGGGGAGTTTGAGGCATTTCCTTACTCTTCCCAGTCCTATCCTTTATTCCCCTCATCAATCCTTTCTTTATCCTTTCGCCGCCGTAAAGTCGCCCCTTCAAATGTTTATAGGCGGTGGTAGCGCTTACCATCAAGTGACCAACCAACTCCTTTGCCGACTATGACTGATTAAAACCAGAAGAATGCAGAAGGCCAATAACCTTCTTCTGTTCTCCTTTTATAAAACATTTTTTTATTATTTCATACATTGGAATTACACCTTTAAAGCTCGCTAAATACCTTAAGAATGCGGATATTAAAAATACAAAACTTTAAATTACTATCTCAATAAGTTTTTAATATAAAACATGTATAACATACTCATAAGTTTGTATCTTTATGGAGAAGTAATAGGTCTCCTGATTTGACTCACTCGACATTATTAAAAAGGCTGTTTATGACAAGTTTTTAACCCGGCTTTGCTCATAAGATAAGCTTATTTGTAAGAAAAGGTTTTATTAAACAGATGAATTAAAATAAATAAATTGAAGTGCATAACATATGCATGCATATTGTTATTATTCCTCGATTTTACTTTACAAGTTTATTTTATGATTCTATCTGCTAAATGAACCTTTTCTCAGTTTGGAAATAGATAAACCTGTCTTATTTTTATTTATTACTAGTAGGTACGGTGCCAAAGCATTCTATCCTAGTAATATTATAAATGCGAAAGTTTGTAAGGATGTGTGTGTATGTTTTTTGCTCTTTCACGCAAAAACTACTCAACCGATTGCAATGAAATTTGGTACGTAGACAGCTGGACAACTGGAATAACATATAGGCAACTTTTTATTCCGATATTCCTACGGAACACGGACTTACGCGGGTGAAAACGCGGAGCGCAGCTAGTGTATCTATATTCGATAGGTCTCAATTGTGAAATGAATTGCATGCTTTCTGTTAAGTGCGTGGTCTATTTCTTTTTTAGGTATCTGTACTCCTTTCTATTTCTTTTTTTTTTCTTCCAATAAAAAAATGTATTGAGTGTGCCCAATGAAGTGAGGAGTGGGGGCCTGGTTACATAAAACATACTAACTTTTATCTGTTAATTTAAGTAGAGACAAAATGAAGTTTTCAATTTTTTTTTTATTTATTTCCTTGTGCTCGTTAAAGAAAACCCACACATGCAACAAACGCACACACATCCTTACAAACTTTCGCATTTATAATATTAGTAGGATCAATTTTATACTCGCCTAGCAACCTGCGGCGTCGCTCGCGTAGTACCCGGGTAAAAAGTCTATCTGCAAATCCATACATTTATCTATCTCTGTACCAAATTTCTAACAGATACGATAAGCTGTTTTCGCGTGTCAGAGTAACAAACAACCATCCATACTTACAAGCTTTCGCGTTTATGATATTAGGAGGATTATTTCAATCATGACGTAACAATAACAATAGAGTATTTAGGATTTACTACGGAATTGCAATCATCTTTACGACTAGGAACGATAATGTCGAATTTAACGCTTGTCAGATTTAATCAAGGCATGTGATTAAGGCATTATTTATTTATAACTCTGAATACACGTAATTGTGTAAAAATTAACTACCAGTGTTGATATCATATGATTTTTTATGGCGTATGTTGTAGACAAGATAATTTGATAAGTTGGCAGGATAAGAATCCCTACTAATATTATAAATGCGGTAGTAACTTTGTCTCTGTTTGCCTGTTCTTTACGTCTAACCGACCGAACTGAATTGGATGAAATTTAGTACAGGGATAGTTTAAGATCCAAGAAAGGTCACAGAATAAGTCGTATCCCGGAATTGATTGTCGCAGTAATTTATAATATTTATAAGCCACAGATCCAGACTAAAGTGAAGGAATCTTGATATCTCCTGTTATAATAACCTATGTGTAATTTTGTTTGTATTTTCATAAATGCGTATTTAATTAATATACGTAAAAAATAAGTATTAAAATTACCATTGTACAGTTAATTTGAAAGTGTGGTGCAATTTAAAACCTACACTTTATTAGAATTTACAAAAAAAAATTGCAGAAAAAACCACCTACTAAAAAAGTGTTTTGTTTCAATCCGCAAACCATTTAAAATGCGATAAAACGTCAATAAGCACCCATACGCTTGCGCTCGACTGGTATAAAAAAAAATCGACAAATTGAGAACCACGTATTTTGGAATGTCGGTTAAGAGCATGCGTCATTGAAATGTCAAGACAACATGCATTCAAGTGCGAGCTAATTACGGGACACTTGCGTCGGTGCCTTCGCATCCGGGAACCATCAAGGTAAAAGATATGGGGATTCCAAGTATTGAATCATGTATATAGGCTAGTTAAAAAGTCTGCCGCATCTCTGTCAAAAGTTATTAACCAGTTTAATAAGATCCCTGTGTTGTATGGCAACGTGCTTGCAGTAGATATCCTATTAATATTATAAATGCGAAAGTTTGTATGGATGTATGGATGTTTGTTACTCTTTCACGTAAAAACTACTCAACCAATTGCCATGAAATTTGGTACATAGACAGCTGGACAACTGGAATAACATATAGGCATCTTTTTATCCCGATATTCTACGGGATACGGACTTACGCGAGTGAAACCGCGGGGCGCAGCTAGTCTAGATATAATTTGTAGCAGAGTAGAGTGCTGTAGCAAATGTAGGTTAAAGTTAAAATTAATTTCATTTTGTTTCGTGATATTGATATAGATAGATAAAGAAATTTTACTATAGACAATCGGACAAAAGCACTAAAAACATATTTTCTTTTAACTACATATTCGGTCGTTATAACTGTACAGTGCGTAAATACTTTATTAAATAATTTTTGTCACAAACACATTAAAAGAAAAGGGAATTCCCAACACGAATGTGAACCTTTAAATATTTTATCCTTGAATCTTTTGCATGATAACGGTTACTTTAAAGTTAAAAAGAATAAGAAAAAATCAAAACTTGCTTTCAAACATGTCCATTTACGTCGACTATACATATTTTTTAACAATCTATGATGAAAACTTATTATTTAATAAATAATTGTTGTACGCAATTTAATAATTCAAACATAAAAAATCACATTTTATAGAACTCCACTTAAAATCATATTAGATGTGGGGGTTTACCATGAAGTTTTAAGGATTTTTCACACTGGAAATAATACTTTTTTAAGACGATATGTCAACCCCCCGGGCGATGAGCAAGAAGCATTATAATATCTTATAATAAAAGAATTAGAGATACAGATTATGTTTAGGAAGAATGATTCATAATATGTTTTAAGTAGTATCCTTATAAATCAATTTAAAGAAAAATAAATCACAATTATTTCCAAACAACAGCACCAATTGGAGAAAGCATGTAAGAAAAAGATAGCGGATAATACTTTGAAAAACTTGGAGTACTTTGATATTTCGAATAACTAAAAGAAATTTCTAGAATTTTTTGACAGCACATATTGCGTCTTGTTATATTTTTCATTAAATTTTAATTGAGCGTTCAAAAGACTTCGTACGTGTATAGCAATTTGAGTCATGCAGTTTTAAAAACAAGAAGGCCTCGGATAGCACCTTGTTAAGATTATTAAAATATTGATCTGACACGGATGATATGCCTCTTGATTATGATAGATTTTGTCTAGCTTTGTAATTGACCTGGTGAACTTTGTATTATCCTGATTAATTTTATTTTTAATTTAAGAACATTTCATGTTCGAAAATCGAATTTTAAGATTCTTTTTTTTATGTGAAAGCTCCCTGCCAGTGCTTAATTTAAATTAGGTCTATTTGTAACAATTTGTAGGTGGGTCAGTATTTTTGTAATAATTATGATACAGTTATATTTGTAGGACACTATATTCATTATATATCATCGCAATTGTTTGTCTCAAGAAAAAAACTACTACGTACTGGATTTAGTAAATGCTTAAGATAAATGAAGGAAGCAACAAAATATGATACCGTTAAATTATCTTTGAGCCTATGAATATTTGTACAACAATATAACTTTAATAATCATTTGAACAAATTCCTTGACACGATATCCAGTAGTTAACCCATTAGTGTAACATTTCACGACACCCATCAACAGCCGATCTTCATTATTGAAATAAACTGATTCTTTTACAATTAAATCGTGTATAAGTCGCATTTTTGTTGATACTTGAACTTGGGATCTATGCGTGCATCGTGCTACGTTATCGAAAAATTTATAAAATCACCATCAATCAATTTTAAACCTTATCAGCATAGTAACAAGGACAGCATAAATCTATTTTGGTTAAATCAAGCCGCAAAGTTGCGTTGGTGAAAAGTTGTAAGCACGTTTTTTAGATGTGTTTTGTTTCGGTATAAAAAGCAAAAGTCGGGTTTAAAGGCATCAGTGTGTGATACCCCATCATTGTAGAACTATCCATTCGGGAAGATGAAAGCGGTAATGTCCTGGTTTTTTTAATGTCGTGTTTTAGCTGTGATTTAATTGGGATCTATAAATCTAGAGATATATAAACGGTTGAAAAATGTTTTAAAAATTTACAAAACTATTGAGTTTGACGTTAAGATGATCTTGTCGTGTGGAATAAATTGTATCTAATAAGGATCTAGACTTTGTTTAATATATTTAATTCATGCATTTTCATTGCATCATGTTTGCAGTTAAAAAAAAAACCTTAAAATTATTGTTCCTCGACTTAATTTCATTTTTTTTTCAGATTGTCCTGACCGCTTTAATAGCGGTGTGTAGCGCTGCGAAATTGGATCGTTCTTATCTTCCACCTCCAGCAAACGCGAACACGGCTGGAGGCACTGCAGACATACTCCAAACACCAGTTTCTAGAACTAATAATCAAGTTCCCGGAGACTTTCCTATCGGCAGCTATGTAAACGATCACCAAGGTGTCGTAGTTGACGCCGCTCTTGGTACCAGAGCTTCGAATCCTGTCCAATCTGGTCTAAGTGCACCTAGAGTTACCTACGGATCAAAAGACTCCAAAGTAGGAGATGCTGCATTCAGGGATAAACACCTCCAAGGAGGCCCCAGCTTCCTCCCACAAGGTTTTATTGGCTTTTCAAGGCCAGAAAGACTACACGCCAGCCGCGATAGGCTGGCTAACACAGTGAGAGCAGAAAATAATCTGAAACCCGAATCGTATAGCTATGTATACGAAACGGATAATGGTATTAGTGCTAGTGAAGATGGAGTGGCAATAAATGGAGTTCAAGCTATGGGTGGATATTCGTATACGGGTGACGATGGCCAGGTGTACTCTGTGACGTATACAGCAGACAAGAATGGGTACCAACCTCAAGGGGCGCATTTGCCAACACCACCACCAATACCGGTGGAGATTTTGAAGGCGCTGGAGCAAAATGCAAAGGATGAGGCGGCTGGAGTTATTGATGATGGTGAGAATGATTTTATATTTTATTTATAGTAGGCTTAGGTACAGTTTAGGCTGCTTCTCTGCGTCTCTTCTTTATTATTATTTTGAATGAGTTCATTTTATCGATCCATTTTAATTAGAATCTTGTGGAAATTCATTCTCGTAAATACTTAATTTATATTATTCAGAAATATTGAATTAATCATATTCGAAAAAACACAAACCCAAAAAAAAAAATGATTACATAATTATTACAGCACCAGTCACAACAATTCGTGTACATAATAAAATGTCCGATAGAATATTAACTAAAATGAATTCTCTGATAGTATTAAACTTATTTCTAACATTCGACCGAAATTTATTTGAACATACCATTTCGTCATATGTTAACAGTCACAATAGATAAAATAACTTTAATAGTTAATTTACTACAACGAAATCGCCTAAATAAATTTTAGAAATCGTGTAAATATTAATCTAATATGTAATCAACCTTTTTGGAGACAAAAATCACATAAATAAATTTTAAGAATAGTTGAAATAATTACCTAAAATAGTAAACCTTTTTGGTAACAAAAATAGTACATATGTATATATTTTTTTTCAAATTATAGAATGTTTTATTACGAACCGCGTACAGATCGAGATAAAGAAGAACAAATTAATCACACTTGTAATAAGATACGAGTTAAAACATATTGCATTCATTATAAGTTAAAAGAATACAAAAGGCCCATGTTTAAAAGCAACAATGACAAAGTTGACCAAAAAAAGTATGAAAGTATGCGAAACAAAAATAAACCAGTTATTCAATTTTGAGACCACAACTGTTGCGGCTATTTGTTAAATTCAATACTATTTAACCGATTCTCCATATCTCTTAATGGCGCTTAAGGTTTTTGACCTCAGATATGATCGATTTTATTAAGGCTGAGTACACACTTAATTAACGAAGGCCGAACGGTACTCAGCGTTAGCCTCCACACATTCGATACTATTAGCGTACGTTTATTGGTTTCCAATCGCGGCGTATCTAATACGCATGCATTAACGGAGAGGATTCCTTGATCTTCATTGCCTTGATGTATACGCAGAATTAGCTTCCGATATTTATTATACTATTGATGCAATCGGAATTTTGATTTTGATGATAAATTCGTTTCTCTGGTTAGATTGTTCTGTTATTTGAAACGTAACTGTATTGAGTTTATTGATGTAACATCGTTATTTTTTATTGGATCGTCTAAAAGATTACAATTTAGATATTGACTAGAGTTACTTTCTAATTATTTTTATCTAGCTTTGTCTAGATTCTTTTGGTATATAAGACTATCTGTGGATCTGAGACATTCTAAGGAAAGCCGCAATTTATGAGATAGTTTTGAACAATTAAAAAAACTTTCCTTATAATTAAAACTATTTTATTAATGTTGTTAGAATAGTCATTATGTTCGTATTAACAACATTTTAAGAAATCACAACCAGGAAATAATTTCACATATAGACAAACTATTCAATAAATTAACTGTATTGTTTATCAAAGAATATGCGTTGAAAACAGCTTAAAAATAAAAAAGGAATTGAACATATAAGTAAATAATTTAAGATGTCGAGACGTCATTTGCAGTATGTATGTATGACGATAAAAATATTGAGTGAAAGGCGTTATATTGACCTTGTTATTCACTTTAATGCCATCAATGTAACTAATTAAATGATAAAATATTCGTATTATCGTAAATCGATACTTCTTTGCCAATCTGAGAGACTTTTAAATATCTTTCCTATTATTTCCACTTGGATACACGAAATTAAAACCATTAATAACAGTATTTGCTTATTAAACTATACAATGTATAATATATTTATAACTAGGGGACATAAATATAAATGATTCAAAAATAATTATGAACAGGTAACGATACCATACTAAAATGAAAGATATCATTTATTTTTCATATACCTTACTTAGACTATTTTAAAATAACACAAACTGATTTAGCGTCAATTATATGTACTTGAATTCTAAATGTGAAATAGTTGGGAAATTGTTATAAATTGTCGAAATACATTTAAGAGTTCACAATTTCATACAAAACCGCGGCAGGACAAATTAGTTTAATCCCATTGTGGGCTTCGGTGAATGAAACCGCCTGATAAATAGTAGTTGGAGGCGTTGACAAATTATCGACCAACTTTCGTTTTCCATTTACAGGCTCGTACGACGCTAAGAAGTACAATACAGGCGGAGATTACACAGACAGCATCGGCGATAATGATAGTCAATCAAATAAATTTGCGAACCGACCTGGATCTAGCGTTCAAATAAGTGGCGGCTTCATTAATCAGAACAATGAAGCTTTAAGACCGAACAATAATGGGCAATTTGGGTTCATCAGCGCTAATAAGGATATGCGACAACCGATTGGCAATATTCAAATTTCGCAAAGCATTCCATCGAGATTTACTGAATCCAATGCGCAGAGTAAACCACTGTCACCTAGCAACGCAGGTGACTTTCATGAAGTGAAACCAACTCAAAGCTTCAATCAAAACTCATTGAATACTGGAAGTCAACAGGCAAGTTCTTTCCAGCAAAGCATACCTTCTCAAGGCTCTTTCCAGCAGAACATTCCATCTCAAGGCTTTTTCCAGCAGAACACACCTTCTCAAGGCTCTTTCCCGCAGGACAAACCTTCTCAAGGTTCTTTCCAGCAGAGCATACCTTCTCAAGGCTCTTTCCAGCAGAACATACCATCTCAAGGCTCTTTCCAACAGAATACACCTTCTCAAGGCCTTTTCCAGCAGAACGTACCTTCTCAAGGCTCTTTCTCAAATGAATACTTACCACCAAAGCAACAATTTGTCCAACAAGAAACCCTAGATGAAGCTAAGCCTTCATACAACACTGAGAGCAACCAGGATTCAAACAAGCTAACAACAAGTATTCCACTTTCACAACAAAGTTTGCAAAATCAAGACCAAAGTCTAATTATTTCATCGTCAAGGCCAAGTTCATACGATACGTCAATTACTGACAATATTTCACACAGTTCTAGTTCACAGACAGAAACAGTTGAACAAAAACCTCAATCAAATTTGAATAAAGTTCAAATTAATCAAGGGGCTTTCAATGCTTTTGGAGGTTCTCATTTATCATCAACTTCAGATAATTCGTCACCTACAACCATATCTCATTCAACTAATGATGTTTCTTCGCAACAACAATTTTCCAATTCATTTAATCAACAACAAACAATCGTCCCAACAAACCAGCCTTCTAAAGAATTGACAACTCCATTTGAAATGATCCCGTCAACTACTACCGATGATGAGCGGTTAACGACTAATTCAGTTCCATCAACAGACAATTCCTTCCAAACTCATTCTATGAGTCAAGTACCTTCTTCGCAAGAAACCGGAGCGCAGAGTCTAATGCCCCAGCACGAAAATACATTCACGAATCAACCATCAAACACGTATGAAGGAGAAATATATAATTATAATAAACCAGCTTCACAACCGAAGCCCACTGACACGTCATTAACATCAAACGTTGTAACTTTGAATTACAACAAAGGACCAAATGGCGCATTTGTACAAATATCTCAACCGTTCCAGAAACCTATTATTGCAAATGAAAATATCCAAATATCTTCTATCCAAGTTCGTCCAACTGACGCTTCATTCTCACAGACAACGACTAACAATCAGTATACACCGACAGAGACAGAAACTGCATTCACGACTTTACCCTCTGATGGGCAAAACACGGAGTCGGAGAATGTGGAAAGCGTTAATAAACCTACAACAAATTTGTTTGCACAAACACTTCCTACCGACGCCACATTTGAACCGAGTACGCAAGGGCAAAACTATAATCATTACACTCAACCTCAAATCTCGTACGACGCTCAAGTGCCGTCTTTCCAAAAGCCTTTTGAACAAGCAAACCAGCAACCTATTCAAAATGCATTCCAACAGACACGGCCAACCTCTCCATCGTTCTTGCAAACTCTGCCTATAAATCAATATCAATACACGCAGCCCCAAGGACCTGATGGTTCATATTATTATGACAGACCATCTAAACCTTTTAATCATCAGCAATTCTCTTCTCAATCGAATCAGTTGAACAAAATAACGCAGCGTCCTGAATTTACCGGCCAACCTATTAATGTCTTTGCAAAACCAACAATACCATCTATGTTATCCGTGACTGGACAGAACACTAATACATTCCAAAGTCCCATTAACGGATTAACTCAAGCCTCCATTTCATCATTTGGACCAAGTTCCCAAACTTCATCTATTAGCAATCAACCATTACCAACTGCTTTCCCATTCAACCAAAATACTCAATTTTCTGGTGAACAAGGCAATTCACAACACGTTTCATTTGCGCAAGCTATTGCTTCAACCCAACAGTTTTCTTCACAACAGACCAACAAACCTCAAGGTATTGGACAGACTACATCCATTTCCGAAGAAACTACACCAGCAAACACTTATGACAGTGAAATATATCAATACAACAAGCCAGAACAATCTCTTCCCTCCACTTCTTCATCTGAAAGCAATGAAGAAGGTTCAGGAGACCAAGATGGAAATGCATTCGCTGCCTCACCATTTCAAAGCACAATTCAACAAACATCATCATCTTTACCACAAAACGGAGCCATCTCAAAACCCGAGGGGAATCTGATTGCAGGAATTTCAGGGCAAAAACCTTTCTCTCTACCCCTTGGCTCCTCAATTTTAGGCAGTGCTTGCTGCAGGGGTAACGCTCAATTCAATCAAAATTCCCAGAAGCTTAACCCCCAACAAACCATCAACAGGCAACAACAACCAAGTCAGATTTTCACAGGTCCAGAGAAATTTGAAACGAACAGGAAACCGCCCAGCTTCGACTTTACAGGGTATCATTACTGAGTGCCATTACCCGAATAGTTTTATTTAATATTGTATAGATATGACGTGATATTATGTAATAAATTTTGGGATGACGATAAATAATAAATTATTTTGTAAATAAATATAACTATTTGTTTCATTTGTTCTTTCAAATATATTAGTAAATCTTGTCCATTATTTCTTATTGAGATACTAGTAACACCTCTCCCAAAAATAAAACAAATCAAAGCTAACAAATCAATTTTTGTTTTCCTTCACCAAACTTCTATTGGCAAAACCATAATAGAATATGTAGTAATTCACACAATACACTTCACCTTGATAAACTTCATCCATCACAGTCGTTACAACTATGGAGATATAAATAATTTGCGGGGTATAACAATAAAGAAATGTTCACGCATGAATCATGATTGCTCGCCGTTCGTTAATTAATTTGTCGGAATGTTTTCGTAATTAATACGAGATTAATATTCGTACTGTATCACAAGTTACAATATCACTACATAGTATAAAACAAAGTCGCATTCCGCAGTCTGTATGATTTGATCTTAAAAATTACCAGATTTTGATGGGGTTTTTTCATAGAAAGAGTACTTCAAGAGAAAGGTTTATAATCTATATATATAAAATTCTCGTGTCACAGTTTTCGTTGCCATACTCCTCCGAAACGGCTTGACCGATTCCTCTGAAATTTGGTAAGCATATTGGGTAGGTCTGAGAATCGGCCAACATCTATTTTTTATCCCGATATTCCTACGGGATACGGACTTACGCGGGTGAAACCGCGGGGCGCAGCTAGTAACATAGAAAAAAGTCGCGGTTAAAAGCTACTCATTTATAATCCTTAAAATTTAACGACTCGTTAAGTGCCAGTACATGTTATTAAGCAGTCCGTTTGCTCAGATGATGTACAGGAATAATAATTGTAGTACCAACTTCCAAAAAATGAATTGGAATAGATTTACGATTTTGGAAGTCTCTTAGAAGACAGATCAAAGTCTATAAGAACTATGGCAAATAGCTACTACGTCTAGTATAAAAATGTATATCCATATTGTTAACTAGACATTTGTCCCAGCTCCGCCCGGATATCATTCGGATTCCTGTTTTATCCCAAGGGAGCATCGGGATAAAAGTGTCCTATCACCCAATTAAGCTATATCCTGTCTGTTTCTCCCTGATGTTTCATCAAAATCCATTCAGTAGTTTCAGTGTGATTGACGGACAAACATCCAAACAAACAAACAAACATTAACATTTATTATATTATTGTGATAATTATATTGTAAAAAAAGTATTTCCTTAGTCTCATAATAGCGTTGTGTTTAATTGCATATTATGTTTCTTACTTATTCAGGCATACGTATTAAAATATTTTTTTAAAGAATTTAATGTAAACGTGGTATATTCGTTTCTTCTTATTTATTATTTTAGGGTGCAATACCGTTTTCCCATTATATTCATAAAACAAATAGGATATATTTACTAAACCGTAAAATGTAACCGGTTAAAATTAAACACAAAAATCACATTTAAATCCTCAATTTTTTGATTGACGACACTGTAAGTATATTCATTTAAAATAACACAAATTAAAGACATATTAATGCTGTATGTTTTTCCGGGCATCACGCACTACCCCAACACCCTCATTACCCTGAGTGCGATAACCCACGGGCCAGGGGCCACGGGCCACGGGCACGGGAGCTCTGGGTGTCTACTAAAATGGACGTCGCATGGCCATGGAGCAATTAAGCAAGCGTACAGCCGGCATCCCCAGCACCCTTAAGATTTGGGAGTAGACACTTCCGTGCCCCGGCCACCCCTAAAGACTGTCTAACTGCTAACACAATTCCCAAATAGGTCCACCAGTTTGTATGAAATTTTCCTCAAATCCGTGGTTCACACCTACTGCATTCACATGTACGACTAGCTGTTGCCCGCAGCTTCCTCCTTTTTCCTTCCCGTCCTTATAAATTTTCAGGGCACAAACTTTCATTCCCTATTTTATCCCCTTGGGAGCAGAATATATCACAATCCTTTCTTAGCGGATGCCTGTGTCATTACATCTATCTGCATGCCAAATTTCATCCCGATCCGTCCAGTGGCTTGGGCTGTGCGTTGATAGATCACCATGTCAATGAGTCAGTCAGTCACCTTTAAATTTTATATTAATTTTAAATTATAAGATTCTGCATACCATAGATCTATATACTCAATAAGATACTTATTTCCACGAAATACATCGTTATATTTTGCGAAGGTCATTTTTAAGTATATTTAAGATGTAATACAAAAATAATGCGTTTACTGTTCATTTCCCATTTATTATATTTGGAATGAGCACTCATGCCTTCAAGTTTATTGTTATATTTTAAAATCACATATAATCAACATAATAATTGACAATGGTAGCTGGTAAATACCAATACAGGCTTCTGTAATGTTTTTACAATAGCTTTTTGAAAAACATTCATTTACGTATTGCATTTTGATTTGATTATGATTGCAGTCTTTTTTATGCTAATTCTTGCTTTAAACTATCTCAAAGGTTACATTTATAAGTCCTTAGTTTATCAACAGAGTTTAAAAAGGTTATTAATTACACTGTATTATTTTTGTCTGTTTACCTTAGAACTTTCAACCGGATGAACCAATTTTGGTGATTCTTTTTTGACGTCGCCCGTGTGATCTGATAATTTGGTGGTTAAGGTGTTTGTTAAAAATAGCATTTGAGTAATGAATCTTATTAAATCCTACTAATATTGTAAATGCGAAAGTTTGTAAGGATGTGTGAGTGTTTGTTGCTCTTTCACGCAAAAACTGCTCAACCGATTGTAGTGAAATATGGTACGTAGACAGATGGACAACTGGAATAACATATAGGCAACTTTTTATCCCGATATTCCTACGGGTTACGGATTTACGCGGGTGAAACCGCGGGGCGCAGCTAGTGCAAATTAAAAATTACTGTTTTCTACAAAATGCTAATCAAAGTTCTTAGAGGAGAGATGCCTTTGGATTGCACTCCAAGCAACAATTTCCTTTGAAGCAAAAAAATAATAACGGCACTCGGTTGAAAACCCACGAAGTTATCTAGTATTAAAATCAATAAAATAAGTCGAGTCGAATTAAGAACCTCTTTCCCGTTTAAGAACGTCGGATTATATAAAAAAGAAGTCGTTCGTTGAGAAATAACGGGAAATGTTATTTATTTGTAACACGACTGTAATAGTTCTGTGAAATTAAAATAAAAATGTTTTATACTTTTCCCAGAATGAACTCTCCAACTGCCAACAGGATATTAGTAAGACAACGGCAACTTATTATAAACATAAAAATAATGGAATTGTTTTAAAGCATCACACTAAAGCAGTATCGTAATAAATTATGAACTGAATGAAACTCAAATCCCTTGTAAGAACAAGACCAGTGGTATTTCCGTGTAATAATACAGTTATTTGAGAGTGCGGGGGCAAAAGCATTACTGGCTTTATTTGTTATTTACAACTGACTTCAAAAAAAGGAGGAGGTTATCAATTCGATTGTTTTTTGTGGTTGTTACCTCATGACTCGTCTAGGTGAAAAAAAAAGTTTTTTTTTTTAAGTTTTCCATCAATCCTACTAGTCCTACTATCCTACTAATATTTTGATTGAAAATGAAAATGAGTGAAAGTTTGTAAGGATGTGTGTGTATTTGTTGCTCTTTCACGCAAAAACAACTAAACCGATTGCGATGAAATTTGGTACGCAGACAGCTGGACAACTGGAATGACATACAGGCAACTTTTTATCCCGATATTCCCACGGGATACGGATTTCGCGGGTGAAACCGCGGGGCGCAGCTAGTATTCTTATAAATAAAATTAGTTGATATTAAATATAAATAAAAGTATATAAATAAAAGTAGTTGATATGAAACTGGAAGGTCAAGGGCACTTTTATGGTTTACTACTGAGTAATTTATTACGGATTCAATTATAGTTTTTATAGCAGTTACAGATGATTTGTTGCGTGATCCCATACGCCTATGTTATGGTGGTATGGTTTAACAGAAGGTCATGGGTTTGGTAGATTTGCTGTCTTTAATCAAATAGCATTAAGCAATCGATTCCCTCTGTCTGTCCCGATGTATGCTTTGTATTTAGTTTTGGTTCTGGGACAGATTATTGGGTCTTCATCCGTTGCAAGTGATTATGTGTTTGATATGAAATCGATGGGTCCTATTTTAGAATTAAGAGCAGATACCTCCTTTTTGGGACGATGGTGAACTTTTTTGTGGAAAATAATGCCTTTTTTTCAAATTACAGAGTGTAGAATAATAGTAGAGTGAATCAAGAGGAAGACGTATGTGTATACTAGATGCATAATTGCGGATGGCAAGTAATATCATAAATGTTATTTTTTTTTGTGTATCTATTTACGTGTAAACGGGTAAACCACACCGAATGGTATGAAAATAATAAAGCACACAGTCAAACGCTGGATGATTTTATGTATTAAAACTATTTCCAGAACTATATTGGCTTAGCTTACAGTAGAAACCGCGGTGCACAACTAGTTATGTAAAATTTTGTACACACTATTGACTTGTGACGTCATTTGTGATTACGACCGATCACGGAAGCTAGCTGAAATATAATCATAATAAATGCCTGAAGATCAAGTATGAGATGGGTATAAAAATCTATATGTTTTTTTTTGTAATTATGATGAGATGGCGTAGCAGCGGCTCATTTGTTTTTTATTATTTACATAACATCAGCACTTTACGGTGAAAACATCGAGTAAATAGGCATGTCGAAGAATCAAGTGTTCGATGGCATGTGACCTACCAATCCGCACTTGGCCAGCGATTCATTCACTTCCTTGGATTATGGCCACTTGGATTATGGCCTGAAACCCCTGATATGAGGCCTACATCCCTGCAGTGGGAACATATATGTGCTGATGATGAATAGATGATTGTACTACTGTTATATTTTAAACAGGAACCTCTGGTTGTGCGAAATAAAAGTTTTATCTTGAAACAACTTTATGACAGTACTAGCTGCGCCCCGCGCTTTCACCCGCATAATTCCGTATCACGTAGGAATATCGGGATAAAAAGTTGCCTATATGAGAAATTTTGAAAGAATAGAAAAAATCTGATCACGAGGCGGGATTCCAACCTGCGTTTTTTGCCAAACCGTGCAAAGCAATGCCTCTCGGCCACCCACGATCCCGCTAATTTCTTCTACTCTTTTGGTTTTATGTACCTAATGGGACACTCCACGCCATCTATTGAGATGATTAAGAACCATCACAACCAACACGAAACATTATTTCAATGATTACAATATTGTATCGATGGAACGCGGCCTTCGTTAAATTTAATTTTTATTTTTATAGCATTGAAATAAGAAATTTTCAAAGCTATAAAACTAAAAATTAAATTTAAGCATTGAAATACTTTATAAATGAGAAATTTTGAAAGAACAGAAAAAATTTGATCACGAGGCGGGATTCGAACAATTTTTTTCTATTCTTTCAAAATTTCTCATTTATAAAGCATTTCAATGCTATAAAACTAAAAATTAAAGTTGCCTATATGTTATTCCAGTTGTCATTGCAATCGGTTCAGCAGTTTTTGCATGAAAGAGTAACAAACATGCATACACATACATGCATCCTCACAAACTTTCGCATTTATGATATTAGTAGGATATTATATTATTTGATAAATATATTATCTACCGATAAATATATAAATTGTTAATTCTTTGGTTTCAGTATGGTCAGTTTAGCTGGAATTTAATAAATATCAATTTATAGTTTAACATTTAAATAAATTCTCAAAATCAACCCCACATAAAAATAACCTCTATCCCAACAAAGAATAAATGTCAAAATTCAATCAATGATTGCGATCCTGATTAATAACGCTGGGGTCACGAAGAAATTTCATTATAATTTGATAATTCACGAACTCGTGGGCGATTCGACCTGATGTGTAGGGTACGTCAATCTTTAAACGTCTTGTAATATATAATAACGTTTTGTATTGAGGGGTCAATGTCAGTGACATTTGCTTAAAATTAAACTCAATATTGGTATTATTTTTTATGCAATAGCGGGCAATTGAGCTGGCGGTTCGCTGATCATAAGCAACCACCGCACATGGACATTTACAGGGATCGGGTCACTACATAGTGTCTAAATTTAGCAGATCACCTTTCAGCAGTGAGACCCACCACCTTCTCAGTGGTGAGAACCTCGGACTTCAAAATCGATAAGTCGGGGTTCGAGACCGGGCGAGCGTGAGCGTGCAGGAATTGATTTTTCAATTTATCTGCACGTGTGGATAACATCACCACTGCTTAGAACGGTGAAGGAAAACATCGTGAGGAAACCGGCATGTCCAAGAATCAAAACTTCGACGACATGTGACATCTGTCAACCCGCACTTGGCCAACGTGGTGGATTATGGCTTGAACCCTCATAGGAGGCCTGTGTCCCAGCAGTGGGAACTTATATGTAGGCTGATAGGATGATTAGAAAATTGGATTTACGTTAGCTTGTACCATAGTTTTTTAGTTCCTGATAGTTTTTAGATAGAGTTCTAGACAATTGAGCCCCTAAAATCAACTTTTTAAAAATCTTTATATACTCTGCCAACTTCCGTACCAAGACAAGACATTTGTTTGTATTCTTAAAATAAAATGCTTTATGTAATCAGACGGGGATCTTCTCTAGTTCCACATACTTTTTTATGCAATGCATTTAATGTCTTTTAAGTTTACATTAATAAATATTATGAAATATTTATTGATGTAAACTTTTTATCCCGATATTTCTCCAGGGTACGGACTTACGCGGGTAACATCGCGGGGCGCAGCTAGTAAATTAATAAAATTGCTACTAAATTCCATTTCTTGAATATAAACAATTGTTTTAAAATTATCCCCTATCTATATATATTATTAACAATCCACACTTGACCAGTGGACGAGGATCTGAACCCTCACAGGAGGCCTTTCTTTTATTTTTTTTTTTTTATGTCATAGCGGGCAACTGAGCTGGTGGTTCGCCTGATGGTAAGCGATCACCACCGCCCATGAACATTCGCAAAGATTGGGCCTCTGCGAATGCGCTGCCCGCTTTTTTGGGATAAGGGAAAAGGAATGGATTAACGACTGGAAAGAAGGAATGGACTGGGACGGGTGAGGAAAAGGAAACGGGCCTCCGGCTCCCCCACTCACCGTACGAAACACAGTGGCATGCCACTATTTCACGCCGGTTTTCTGTGGGGGTGTGGTACTTCCCCGGTGCGAGCTGGCCCAATTCGTGCCGAAGCGTGCTCGACTCCCACAATAAAAACCTGCCTGTGTCCCAGCGTGGGAACTTGCAGTGGGAACATATGTGATTATGATGATGATGTTCGTTTCACTTACAAATAAAGCCGGTAAGCCTTTAGATAGATGATGATGATTAGTAGATGATAGATTAAGTTTTTTGTTATGTCGATTCTTATATAAACAGTTAATTATCATATAATAATTAATTATGGGAGTATTTTTAAGTGAAATTTTAATTTAAGTATATAATTATGTTTTAAATTCATATGAATGCCTTAATTTCTTCTGATAGAGTTTTCACTGATAAGAAAAAAAATGGTTTATAATTTTGAGGTGTGGAACCCTAAAACTTAATTATAATATGCACTCGATATACATTAAATATCTTAAACTTTGGTAATTAGTATAAATATACTCTGAACGCCTCACTAATGAGTTTTAAACGCGTAAAATTTTAATTGCTCTTAAGATATTAAATTGCCTTCTCTACACTTAAATACTTATCGTTTATGTGATCATCTTATAATAATATTGTTATTGAATAATATATTATGGAGTCTAATTATTTCGAACCTTAACTCTTGTTAAAAGCATCTATTATGTTATGATCTTGCACGATTGAAGGCCTATGCCTTAACTATATTTAACTGTCTGAAATATTGGGTATATTAATTTTATTACGACAATTTAGAGAACTTCTATTTGGATACTTACTTGTACTAACTTTATTTAATGTTTCATTAGATATTGAAACTTTTTTGTTTTTGCGCTTTTCTTGTTTAAATGTAGGATATTATAACAACGATGCACTCCGGCTTCGCCCGTGGTACATAATTAGCCTATCACACTCGGGGATCGTGCATATCCAACGGTGATAGGTTTTTTTAATGCGTCTAGTAGTTCTTGAGATTAGCGCATTCAAACTAACAAACTCTTCACTTTATACTATTAAGTATAGATGTAGTATAATATTGCTTTCATAATATGTCTATATAAGGGCAGTAAACGCTATAGAAATAACCCGATTCTACAAAATCAATTGCCACAGTTACGTACATTACGACCTGTTCAAACAATGCGATAATAAAGTATGAAATATTTATGCTTGTCGAAGCGATTACGAATTTATTTCAGTTTTCTCACGATCTCAGCCTGGGCTTAAAGAGCCATCGCAGCATGCGTGGAGTTAATTGGTTTTTGTGATTAATCATTGTAGTGGGCTTATACTTGGATATACCGAAATCAGTGATTACTGCTAACCATACGTTAATGGGATCATTAATAGCACTAACTTCTAATATGCTGACGCTTTCAAAGGAGATTCCTATGAGAATGATTTGTTTCACCGCGGTATTAAGCCTATATCACTCCAGACTAATAAAATCATATAATTAAATCCCTCCCTTGTGTGACAGACGTGAAAAACGACGTACAAAACACTTTCGTATCGCAAGCATTTAGGTATGATGTTAGGAAGGTTTACCAAGGATGTGGTGTTAAATAAAAAAATTACATATATTGTACTGAATTTATGTTTTTCCATGTTTTATTTAGCCATTTATAAAAATCACTTGTCGTTTCAGGACACGCCCATTGCGACAGCGATACAAAATATTAATTATTAAACAAACTTCATTAATTTAAATCTTTACTAATATAGGTAGTAAAGTGGAAAAGTTTTGTTTGTCTGCACCCTAAAGGCTCCTATTCTACTGATTTTATTTTGAAATTTCTTTCACCAAAAGAAAGCTACAATTAACCCGAGTGCTATAAGATAGTTTTTACCTCGGATATATACCACGGGCGAAGTCAGGGCGAACAGCTAGTACTAAATACATTTTACACCTATCTGACCGTTGTGCTCTCAGTAAATCATAAATACAGGCGAAGCTGCGCGCGCGCATCTGCATACACAAGCATGTGTCACTGCAATGAGTTCAATACCAAATAAGGCATCAATCGAATTAAACATGTAAAATTAGACTTCCATAAACAGTGATCAATAAAGTTCAAACGGGAATAAATCAAAGAGAATAACGTTTCTAATATGTATCAATCTTAATATAAAAAACGCAAAGAAAACAGACTGATCTGAAAAGCTGATTCATCTATCAACGCATAGCCCAAACTACTAGACCGTACGGGCTCAAATTTGACATGTAGAACTATGATTTTGATAAACTCTGTCTCCATGAGGATCAAATAGTGGAAAAAATTTGTACTATGAAAATTTATAACTAGACGCTTGTCCCGGCTCCGCCCGGATATCAAGATTCCTGTTTTATTCCAAGGGAGCATTTAATCGGGATAAAAAGTACCCAAGTCAGCTCATACCCTGTGTTTTTTCCTGCTGTTTCATCAAAATCCATTCAGTAGTTTCAGCGTGATTGACGGACAAGCATCTAAAGAAACAAACTTTTAATTTATAATATTAGTGTGATAGTGTGATGACCACACGGACGAAGCTAGTAATGTTATCTTGAATTTGAGATTTATATTTGTTTAAATATATAAATTATATGCAAATTTAACCTTTCTTGGATTAAGTTCAGAAAACCTCAAAAAGATCTTTACTTTGTGAGCGAGATATTATTACATTATTACAATGTAATTTTTAAGATATTAATATCTTTACAATGTTCAGATTAACCTTGAATACATTTATTATCATCATACATGAATATACCTGGAAGATATATGGTAGACCATTCTAGATATGTTTAACTGATCGATTTGTTAGACAATTATATAGGTGACCAGACATTTTTGTCGTCGTTATCAAAAACAAAGGATTTCAATTCAACTGAATTTTTTTATTGATTGTTTTACTGGATAACTCCGTGGGTTATCAACCGATTAACTTGATTCTTTTTGTGTTTGCAATTAATAATAATATAAAAAAGTAATTAGCTAGCTTTACTGTTCAAAATCTCGTTGACCTTCTTTGACCTTCTTTGCAGAAAAGTTTTTTTTTATCCATCGAACCCATGACTTCTATCCGGCGCTTACCCGATAATTATTGTACAAAAGCAATTATCAGTACTAAGAATAACTTAGTTCATAACTCTTCAATTGTTTTGAAATAAGCGGGAATCAATGTGTTTTAAGCCTACGCTTAAAAATTGCATGAACTCTGAACCTCTTTGTCGCAATGCTAGTACCACTGAGCCTTCGGGGCGATTAGTGAATGTATATTATTATAAGCACTTATTACAAGCATGAACTTGGTATGATTTTTAGCTACATATCGCCCGCGGCTTTGCTCGTTGATTCGAAATGTTTTGTTCCCAGAATAACTTATATTGAAATAGGGGTAGAATTCTACGTCATTAATTTTGTGCGACGATGCCTGTCCTCAAAGCTTTACTCTATGTATAAATCACACTGTTATTTATATAAAAATCATCATCATCAGCCATATATTGTTCCCACTGCTGGGACACAGGCCTCCTATGAGGGTTCAGGCCATAATCCACCACGCTGGCCAAGTGTGGGTTGGCAGATGTCACATGTCGTCGAAGTTTGAATTCTTGGACATGCCGGTTTCCTCACGATGTTTTCCTTCACCGTTTTGAAGCAGTGGTGATGTTATCCACATGTGCAGATAAATTGAAAAATCAATTTATTTCCTGCACGCTCGCCACGGTCTCGAACCTCGACTTATCGATTTTGAAGTCCGAGGTTCTCACCACTGAGCCACCACTGCTTTTTCTGGACATAAATTGGGTTATTTATCCTCTAGACGTAGAAGTATATGAGTGTAGAAAAACGAGGAATGGAATATAACATTTTACGCAATCATTATATGCTCACCGCTATTTTTGTTAAGTTGAAAGTTAATAACATCTCATGTAGTATTTTCTTGTGTTTGATTTTACGCGAGTATTTACATTTAGAAATAAATGACTTTTAAATGGATTTCAAACGCGATTTAATCATTATATTATTAACCCGACGTTTCGAACACTTTACAGCGAGCGTTAAAAATCCGTTTAAAAGTCTATAATTTCTAAACATCTCATGTACTTAAACTTTAACTCATTACAGCCTGACCAGCCTACTTAATATTAATTGCAGCCTTAACTTTTTTACTAAACTATAGAACAGGTAGATAATAATGTATCCTATAGATTACACACCGACTCAGCGACATAATATGTATCATTTTGAAATAATAAATATAAAATTATAAGGACTTAAAAGATTCATTCACAGACTTCTAGTTACATTCACAGCCTTCTGGATTAATGTGCGATTTCTCCTAAGTCAGCAATAAATAATGTTAACTTTGATTAAACGCATACTATTTAGTGTGAGATAAATATAATGAAATGAAACTCTCAACATTAATAAAAATCCGTTACATATGTTTATATTTTCTTTTAAATGTGGGCACAGTTTTCCTCGTAAAACCAAACGCAAAATATTTCAGATAATGAATTTGTTACGTGTATTCTCTAATATATCTTAAAATAACATCAAATCAAAATATCATCGTTTTAGAATGTACCAAATAATAAAAAAATCTACTCTCATTATTCGAGATTACAAAACTAGACCAACATACCGGACATTACATTACGCGTAATTTGCCATCGAAATAAAAATCGAAATTAAATAATGTAACTAAACACTGTGTGTTTGACGATAACAATAATTAGTGTATCGACAAAATCGATCGGTGCTTGTGTAATCACTCACACAGAGAAATGAAGATTCACCAACAGTCAAAGGTTAGGTCCGTGAGCGCTTTGGTAACTAAGGTGAACGAATTTCGCGATATAAATATAGGATGCCTCTAAAGAACCGTACATTCATAGCCTGTCCTTACTTGTAACAGCAGACATGAAGCTGGTAAACATTTAACAACATTTTAATGCCGTAGCTAAATATTATGGTGCTAAAACAAATACCACTATCGATTTGTTAACTCTTCAACTTTATATGGATTCGAAATTTATGCAATGTTTTGTATATTTTTATGGATTGTGTCGATGTTCTTTGGGAACTGTTGAGCTTATTTTTGGATACTAAGCCAATTATTGTGTTTTTTTATTAGAGCTGCGGGATTAATGCTCATGAAATAATAAAAGCTTTTAATTTTTTTTCAGTTTGTTTTCATTACGATCATAGCCTACTGCTATGGAGATAAATTGGACAGAACGTACCTTCCACCTCCGAATGCTGGTACAGCTGGAGGTAGCCCTGGTGCCCTAACTGCTCCTGGTCCATCATCTCAGGGTCCTTTTGGACAGCAAGCGTTTGGACAACAGCCATTTGGACAAATTCAATCAACTGGACCCGCAGGACAGCAAATTACTGCTAATATCGGTTCGAAATCTCCATCTGGTCCTAGCCAACCTAGCCCAGTTTACGGACCAGCGTCTGGACGAGGACCATCTAGCAATGGGTTTGGTCAATCTAACTCAAATGGATTTGTTCCCAATAGGCCTTCTTACAATCAAGCTGCTATTGATGTTAACTCTGGATCTCAGCAAAATGCTGGACCTTCCAATGGCTATATTGCACCATCGAATACCTTCGGCCAGTCACCGTCTAGCAATGCATACAATCAACAGCAATCTTTGTCTGGCCTTCCTAAACAAGGAACAGGAATTCCTCAAGGACAAGGTTCTGTGGGCTTTGCCCCTGAACGTGCTCAAGCTGCCGCCGATAGAAACGCTGAAATATTGAGGTACACGAATGAAAACGATGGTGAAAGATTCGAGTACAGCTTTGAAACATCCAACGGAATATCTGCTGAAGAGTCAGGTGTGGCTACTGATGGTGTTAAAGCTCAAGGTGGTTTCTCTTACACTGGTGATGATGGAAAAGCCTACACAGTAACATACACTGCTGATGAAAATGGTTATCAACCACAGGGAGAACATTTACCAACGCCTCATCCAATTCCCGAAGAAATATTAAAATCTATTGAGATTAATGCTCAGGCTGCCGCAGCTGGTACACAAGAAGGTTAGTAATATTATTTTCTAACTGTTTTACTTCTTTTTTTATACATACGCAACACTATTAAGTACATAATTATTATTAGTTTTTGTATGCAATTAGTTTCTTATTGTAGTATTTATCCCAAATTGTATGAGGATTAGATTGATAATTATTCTTACAATTAAAAAAACAACCCTAATGATATTTATTATTATTGACCATTACATATAACCATTTAATTTTCCTAGGTGCTTACCGACCAGACGAATATGAAAATGAAGACAGTTCTCAAGGATATTCTTCTGGACCAATCAACAGACCTCAGTTGCAAAGCCAGGGTCAAGGTCCTAGCCAGCAATACGGCGGCCCTTCATCGAATGGAACACCTACAAGCGGATCATTCGGTTTCCAGCCACAGGGTAATCAACAGTCTGGATCACAAAACGAAGGTTTCGGACAAACTATTCCATCTGGTCAGTCTGGACAGTTCAACAAGCCTAATCTAAGTGACGCTCTGAATCAAGCATTAAATCAACAAACAAATACTGCAAGTTCGAATGGAATACAAAACCAGGGACAAATAAATGCTGCTCAAAATGGTCCTTCTTACAATAATGGACCTCGGGGACAAAGTGGACAGGGTGCTTCTGGTTACCAATATAATCGTCCACAGAATAACCAATATAGCTCAGGATCAAATGGTCAAGGTCCCATCAGCTCATCTCGTCCACAATTTAATAATCAGCCTTCTACGTCTGGTTCAGGTTTCCCCGGAGCAAATGGTCGTCCATCTGGGTCAATTTCAAACGGATTTTCCAGTCCTTCAGGACAAAACTCTCCATACAATTCTGGATCTTCAGCTCCGAACCGGGGAACGGCTCCATCTTTTGAATCTACTGGCCCTTCGAGCCCAATTTCCGGACAAAACAATCAATATCAATCTGGTTCAAATCAAGGCCAAAACCAAGGTTTAAACCAAGGATATAACTATCAAGCTCCATCTGGACCTTCTGGACAGCCTCGACCTGGTTCAAGCCAGACTCAAAATCGACCAAGTTCAGCTAACCAGGGCCAGTACCAGCCAGGTTCAGGAAACGGTTCTTATCGTCCTACTTCAAACCAGCAGTATCAGAAAGTACCTAGCAATCAATTCCAATCCGGGTCCAACCAGGGTCAAAGCCAACTCGGTTCCACCACGCAATATCAACCTAACAGACCAAGCGGATTCAATGGACAGGGCTCGCAGAACCAACCTGGCAACCAAGGCAGCAACCAGGCTCAATTCTCTGGAGCTAATCAGCAATACAAGCCTGGACAAAACCAAGTATCCAACCAAGCAATTCAAGCTCCTTATCAATACAACCGCCCTACCCAAGGTCTGAACTCGTCCGGCCAAGGAGCCCAATCAGGCTTCAACACGCCAGCATCAGGTCCCGGAGCTAAAGGCTCTGAACAGTTTGGCGGACCTCGTCAGCCACCCAGCTTCAACCCACAAGATGGATATACCTATTAGTAAATAAAAAACACTAGCGTAAATATTGTTACTGGGCATTATTGTAAAAAGTAAAAAAAAAATGTTTATAGAAATTTTGTACATTATGTATAGAATTATGTTGAAGATCACTATGTGGTCGATTAAATAAATGAAATTTAAATGAAAAGTTTGCTATATTTTGTTCCCAAAAAAAAAATACATAATTTAAGATAGTTCCATTTAAAAACGCATGATTTTTGTCTTGTTCTATTTTATAATATTATTTTAAAATAATAACATTAATTAATGCATTTTTTCAAGAGGATATTTAAAATATATAATATAACGTTTTTCGAAACAACCTGATCGTACAGTTCAAGAACGCCTCTATTGTTCTTCATGAGAATTTCTTTCATTATTTCTCTTATTTAGAACTCAGTTAATGTAGAATAAAAACAAAATTAAATAAGTGCCCTATACTCGTTATATGGCTGTCTAAATCGATTAAAACAGTCATAGTGACCTTGTAAATCCTATTTAGATAAGTGCATTACACGGTCGTTTTTAAAAATAACATCAATAATATCATAATGACAGTGTTTCAAGATTAATATAGTGCATTCATGGGCAGGCTGCGGCTGGTGTCCCAAAACACATTAAATTCTCTAAAGGACCTCTGCGTGTTGAATCTGTGTCCCCACGTAAGCCTGCCAAAAGACCGGGTGCTTTCCTTTGGAGGTACCCGAGTATTATGGAGAGATACACATAATATAGTATATCGTTAATAGGTAATCATTATTAAAATTATCCTGTAACTATTACAGTTTGTATCGTCAGATCCACAGGAAAATAAAAAGCAAACGAAAAAGGCAAATACAGAGAAGTAATAAAACATGATTGTTATTGAATTAATGTGGCAGTCGAGCACGCTTCAGCACGAATTCTGCCAGCTCGCACCGAAGGAACACACGACCGATGTGAAATAGTAGCTTGCGAATATTACTGTGTAATTGTGTTTATGGGAATGGCAGGTGATAATTTGATTGCAATAAATTCAAAAAAATCTTATATTATTATGTAGGTCTACGTATACAAACAGTTGTCAAAACTATATATCGATATAGAGCCTCCATAATATTTAATAATTTTATTCGATAGTAGATCCATATTATGTCATGTAGATGAATACAACTAATTATAATACACAACAAAATAATATACAACAGATAATAATACACTATATTATTAAATGCAGCTTTTGAATTTCGTTCGAAATAATTTGGAATTTTAATTTGAATATGTTTAAGAAGAAGACGTTAGTTATTTTTAAAGCTTTTTGTAATATTATACTTTACCATAAATTTCTATTATCTAAACTTTTTAATATTCTATAAAGAAACCCACTCCACTTAAATAACAAATGAGAATGTTTTTAGAATGTATGAATGTTTGTAACTCTTTCACATGAAAACGCCTGGACAGATTTTAACAGTGATGAGGCTAACCCATGAATATATATGAGAATGAGCTATAGAAATACCCACTTTTGCCTGTGATCCGAACGCAGGTGAAACCGCGCGGCGCAGCATGTAGGGTATCAATACATAGTATAAAACAAATTGCTTTCCGCCATCTGTGTCTCTATCGTGTACGCTTAGATCTTTAAAATGACGCAAGATTTTGATGGGCTTAAATGTATAAAAACATACATTAAACTTCGTCGAATTTTATAGAATTTTAAAGTCAATTTAAAAAAATCGGATATAACCTAAAAATAATAATTACAAATAATGGTCTATGCATTTTCTCTATAACTAGATAATCATAATATCACATCGCATTATCTAGATGTAGAGAAAATAGAAACATACATTTATTTATTACGATCATAGCTAGTTTTATTTCAACTCGGCTTAGTTATTATAACCATACATGATATTCTTAGGTAACTATGTCCTAATCGGCTCCACGAAGAGGCTACTCAATTCATAGCGCACTTTTTATATTTTATTAAATTGGCTATAACTTTAATACCAATCACGTAGCATCGCGTGCACAAATTACGCTTACATTACAAAATGGCAATTTAAATTGTTTCAAAACTCGAACATTTCACGCGTGGAGGTAATGAGCTCTTTTTGTGCTAAGTAGTTGTAATCGTGAGTTTTCTTGAATTAAATGATTGTAACATTGACTTTATGCTATCCAGGTTGCATGTGAAGGTTGTGTGGGTTTGTTTCTGTTTCAGATCGTTTTCACATAACATTTTTTAATAGTTTCTATAGCCTTTTATACGGATAAATTAACTGTTCGCTAGCTAGCTTTTAATACCAATGTTCCCGTGGAAATGATGGGATAAAAAGCAGCGTAAGTTATTTCTGATTACATCATTACAAACGGTCTAAAACAAACGGACGTACAGACAAATATTGTAAACAAAACATTGTTTGGTACATGTTTGTACCCTATTTATAGTAAAAAGCGATTATTTTAATATTACAAAGAGACACTTGAATTTTATTTATTGGTATAGATGCATAAATTCTCCTATGTTTGAGGGCATTTCATGGGCGCTGGATATATTTACACTCCTCTTTTATTAACGGATAATAATAATTTGAATATAAACGATAAATAACTGTGTAGTTTTCAATAACAATCAACCAAGTTGTTTATAACATCATTGAAAACGTGTCGTCAAATTAAATAAAATTATGCGTATCACTTTGCTTACAAATAATACAATCAATAAGTTTATAATAAAACTGACTGATTGCATTTTTAGAACTTGAGATACATTGATTGGTTGAATTCCTCATAATGTCATAATATACATATATACAGCGGCCTGTCCAGACGTCCCCCGCGTTAACCAGGTTTGAAAACATGTAACTCGATGAAAGACGCAGGAAGCTTTCGGTAACATTAGTTAATCAGACAAAAAAGCTAATCTTTTCTCATAGAAAATAAAAGAGAATAAGTATATCAATTTAAGTTACTTTTGAAACATTTAATATTTCTTTGAAAGTACACAACAAATATGAAATTACAGTTTTAAGCTTAATTATTGATTAGTCTAAACAGTGAATTAAAGATGAATTACACGTTTTTGCTCAATTAAAAATAAATTTATGTGCTGCAACGTATGTTCTGAAATAGCTTCAATTATTTTAAAATTGGAATTGAAAAAGAATTAAATAACGGCTAAATAAACTCGCCGTGACCTCAGGGTTCACTGGAGACACCGTGTCAAATTATGTTGTTTTACGTTTAATGTAATTATGTTATTTGAAGCATGTTTCACTATTTGTTAGTATTCGATTACAATATTAGCTCAAAACAAAGCACATGTGCTTGTCTTTTGGTTCGTGTAACCATTTATATATCGAAGATAATTAAGGGACTTTTGCATACTTTGAGGTATGTCAAGCGGTAAAGTCCTTTTACCGATTTTTCTGACTTGCATAATATTTAATTGAATTAATAAAAAAAATAAATAAAAATCATTTATTGAACAAATTATATGTAACATACAACATGAATCCCAGACTCCTAAGCTTTCGCTGTGTTTCACGAGTCTATGTCTTCCCGATACAACACATATTCAGTAAGAATTTAAGAATTTCCAACTGACATAAAATGCTGTTATAGATAAAAGAATAAAGAATAAATTTCACATTTTCATGTTTTAAGAAGCTAATTTTATTACTGCACCATCCATTTCACTTATAATATACTAGCTGCGCCTCGCGGTTTCACCCGCGTATGCCCATATCCCGTAGGAATATCGGGATAAAAAAGAGCCTTAATGTTATTCCAGTTGTCCAGCTGTCTACGTATGAAATTCCATTGCAATTCAGTAGTTTTTTCGTGAAAAAGCAACAAACACACACACATCCTTACAAACTTTCGCATTTATAATATAAGTGGGATTTCACTATTAGACGTACAAATGAACGAAACAAATTAGTTTAATTTAAACGTTAATAAGGCCTATTGACCCTCTAATACTTTGGCTTGCCCTGCCTCAAACTAATGTACGCAAAATATATCTTTCTCTATACAATCATTAAGATATAATTACTTCATTACTCTATAAGACACATATTAACTTTATAAGACGGCCAATTCAAGCTCAAGCACCGAAATACATAATATTGACGTAATGCTCCGATCTCGAAATAGTGTCGTCCCTTCATTTGTCATAGGTCGTCACGAATTGGGCCGTATACGGCCTTCACACATTATTTACTATTAATATCCTAACTAACTTTCACATTTATACTAATAGGATACGAATTAGGTTTACTCAATTAGGATCTAATATAAGAATAAACTCGTCTTCTTAATTTAAGACAATTTTTGGGCCTTGTCTTTCGATAGAAATTCTCTTTCGATAAAAGTTCGTTTAGACATTTTTATCTAATTCTGGTCAATGGTGCTTATATAACACCTAAAGTTTATGGATCACGAATCGTTTCGACTGTTATTTTTCGAAAATATTCGTTGAGTTTTTTGTATTCCTCTGATCTGTCTATTTCATTCAGAATGATTAACTTTAATTATTTATTTAATTTTTATTTATTAACTTTAATAAAATTAAAAAGGGGTTATTGAAAATCATCGTCGAGCATTACGGTAGCACATGCTGTGTAGTTACACTTTTTAGCAACACACTGATTGGTGGTGGATAGACTTGTTAAATAAATGTTTTTTTCTTTCTTCTGTCTAACTTCTGGGTCTCGTGTCATATAGTCTGTGGAGTATTAATATAGCTTTGAAATTATTTATGATGCTTCTATTCTATTTAAACTAACGTTTCTGGTAGAAAATAGAATTCTTAGCTAGGATTATATGTGAATGCTTTAATGAAAATAAATAAAACCAATTGCATAATTTATCATGGAATCTAATGCTTAATTTACCGACTTATAGTGACATATTTAACGTCACTCTTATAACAACTTTTAAAAAAATATCTCCCATGTCCCTGGAAAGGAGGTGCCACTCCAAATTCACAAATAAAACAGAAAATTATACGTCAATCGGTTGAAAAACGACGCAGTTATCGAATAACAAAACCAAAAAAGACTACAGTCGAATTCAGAATTTCCTTTGTTTTTTGCAACTTCGGTGAAAATAATAATTAGATGTATCTTATAGGTATTGATACTTGTCCAGGAACAAAAAACCTTGGTGCCATAATCACACGATTTAGCATAAACCTTTTTATAAACATTAAAATTGCGACATTCAAAAGCTGATTGCGAAAACAATCATATCTATTTAATGTAAATGTCAATTTAAAAAAGTGGCAAACAGTATTTGTTACAAATAAACTGCATTTTAAGATCACGAGTGCATCTTTTAATTGCTAATGTAGTTTGAGCTTAAGATTGAGGTCGCTCGAACGTTGGCAAGGTCGCCATTGAATAGTACCATAGGAGTTACAATTATTACGTGTTGGCGTTATGCAGGAGTGAACAAGTCATCACTTAGATGGTTGTTTATTTTTCGCTCAAAGCTGGTTGATTGAATATTGGATTATATTCAGGATAATAATTAATTTTGTTCACAATATTTAATGTAACAATAAGTTCTTGATAATTATGATATTTAATCGTAAAATTATGAACGTTGAAATGATTATTTTCTTAGTAGTATAGATATTGTTGAACTAGTTTTCAAAGCATGAGAATTTTCACCTGCCCTGTTCAAAACAAACAACTATAAAATTGTTATATTGCTACGTAGGTGGCGTGCTCTCAACTGCAAGAGTCCCATCATAAACTTAAACATTTAAAATTTAACTTTATTTTTTTATGAAAGCGCTTTGAATCTTAATATTTCGGAAAGTAGATATATATATCCATTTTACATAAAACATCCTACAAATATTATAAATGCGAAAGTTTGTAAGAATGGGTGTGTGTTTGTTGCTCTTTCACGCAAAAACTACTGAACCGAGTATAATTACATTTGGTACGTCTACGTACCTGGACCATAGCTACCTATAACATAGTACCATAGCTGGACAACTGGAATAACATATTATAGGCAACTTTTTATTCCGATATTCCTACGGACTTACGCTTAAAATAATAGTGATGCTAAAGAACTGTAAGAGAGTACCGTTAAGAGATCTTCCATATATTCATAAATAGGCTCTCTTATAATTTAGAACTTATAAAAATTTAACATTAATTTGAAAATTAAGTTGTATTACACTCTTTAATAAACTGAGTTATTCTTAAAAACGGATGTACATGACTCGCAAAGAATTTTTTACTTTAGCTAGCTACAAAATAAGCATTCAGTACCACAGCACAGCAGCTTCAGCCAGTCAAACACAACATAACTGAAAATAGCTTTAAGATTTATTTTCACATGCAATAAAGAGATTGCAATCGAATATTGACAGCACAATACAACATTGAGTTAATGTGTGAAAGCTCATTACAAATAAACTAAATAAATTCGACTGTGCGCCTTGCATAACACCGTCCGCGTAGTGATGCGTCCATTTCGCGTATTATTTGGATTACAACACCGAAGCACGATTTAATAAAGAGCATCGTATTAATATAGATCGATACGAACATCAGCATTAACTATAAATAAAGCACATGATTTTTTTCTTACAACATTCAGCCTAAAGACGTTTAACAGGTAGCAACTAGCAAGATCTGCATCATGAAACTGGTAACTAATTGTTTAGTTTTCTATTTCAATATGGATTGTTTTGATTCATTTATTGGTAGTTTTAAAAGCATAGTATGGTAGTTTTAACAGTGGTGGCTTAGTGGTGAGAATCTCGGACTTCAAAATCGATAAGTCAGGGTTCGAGACAGGGGGAGCGTGCAGGAAATAAATTGATTTTTCAGTTTATCTGCACGTTTGGATAACATCACCACTGCTTAAAACGGTCAAAAAAGAAATATTCAACGACATGTGACATGTGCCAACCCTCACTTGGCCAGCGTGATGGATGGCCTGAATCCTCATAGGAAGCCCGTGTCCAAGCAGTGGGCTGATGACATTGGTAGTTTTGAGATAGGCTTTGTTGGTTTTTGCCACCCTATTTGCAGTATTTAATTATAAATGCTATTAAGTATAGACTATATTGTTAAAGATATATAAGTAGCTCTATATTACTATTTATAATTAGTATTAATTTGTGATGTTATTTAAAATGTTGAGTCTTTCCAAAGCGGTGGTAATTTTTCTTTCAAACACAGATATAATTGAAATTTCCCCTTCATTTGGTACATGCTTAATATATGTACTTAATGCTACTAACAAAAAACTACTGTTTTTTTTTACAGTTCATCGTATTAGCTATGGTAGCTTTGTCTAGTGGTGACAAGCTAGACAATACCTACCTACCTCCCTCCCACGCCCAAAGCTCTGGCGGTGGCAACTTCCTTGATACACCAAATTTTGGATTAAGATCTTCTGATTCGGAAAATTTCGGCCCATCCAATACCAACGGTCAATACAATGCTTATGACAATAGCCAAGCTGATGTAAATGGAGATGTAAACAATTACAATACATTTGGACGTCAAGAAAGAACTCAAGCGGCTTTTGAAAGAAATGCTGCGATTCTTCGTCAGGATAACGTAAATAATGGAGACTCATATTCTTACGCATTCGAAACTGAAAACGGAATAACTGCTGAGGAAAATGGTGTAGCCACGAACGGTGTGGAGGCTCAGGGAGGATTTTCTTATATTGGTGATGATGGCGTTCAATACAGCATTAGGTTTGTATAACTTTTTTGAGAATCCGAGATTTAAAAAGAAACTTAATTTCTCAATATTAACTTTTTTCATATTTGTGAATATTGTCTCATATTTAAAAGGATTTAACGATTATCCACTATTCTATTTCCACTAAATAACCGCATTATTATTTACTATGAACAGGTACACCGCTGATCAAAATGGTTTCCGACCTGAAGGAGACCATCTGCCTACACCACCACCAATCCCAGCTGAAATCTTAAAGGCTCTGGAACAAAATGCGAGGGATGAAGCCGCCGGGATCTATGATGATGGTTGGTTTATCGGTTTAAAACATACATTTTTTTGGCTGTAGACGAGTGCATGTTTCATGACATTGATAATGATTATGATAGAACACAGTATAAGAAGCATGCAATTATAAGATGGAATACGCTGGGAAAAAGCATCAATAGATAAAAATTTGTTATTGGAATTTGGCTTCCTTTATTTGGTTACTACTATGATAAATATATTTGCTTGCTTAGTCTTGCTATATGAAATATACCCTCTGTGAAAACGATAACTTTCCAACTAGTAAAACATACTTATTTAAGATCAAAAGCAGATCCTTATGCAGTCATTATTCAAAATATGCCCTTTGTTATTTTTCATTATTTACACTATTTATTTTCAGGATCATACAGTGAAGGTAAATACGATAATGACTTCCAACCCGAAGGCAACTACGGAAACTACAACGATGGTTTAAATGTTAATACCATCAATAACATTCCCAAAAACGATGACGATACCGTCGTTACCGACTCAGCTGCGTTCACAAACCCACAGAACGGTGTTCCAGAACAGGACTTCCAGAATCCCTTGGTGACTGGAGCTAAGACTTACCTGCCTCCCAGGGCTGGTCGTAGATACAGATATTGAATAGACTGCAAATGATACGGATTTAGAGTTAATAAATTATATTTTGTACAGCCGTTTGTTTACCTTTCATTGATACCAATGGTCTCCGAAGAAGGAGCCGTGGGTTATGTCGGATTCCTACCGACCTAAATCCTAATATGTTTCGTCAAGCCGCTTTAGGGAAGGGGCCACGGGTGCTGGTTAAAATTCATCATCATGCCATGAGTTTTATACCTTGGGTTGACATTTGTTAATAATTGGTATTGCATCATTTCTTAGAAAACATGAGAAATGGGATGATTCGATTTGAATTAAAATTTGAATAAGTTCAATAAAGACCTTCAAGAATTGGTGGCACAAAAACGCCGGTCGCAATGGCAAATAATCATACACTACACCATAACATTACGTTCATCAAATGCATACAGCTCAAAGCAGTAAGGTCCAATTTAAAAATTATTGTTATTCTTTATATACATTATAATTTATTTAATTATTTGCACATCAAATTTCCTTATACAATGTTCCTGTATATTTAATAAAATATTTTTTTGTGCTCATTCAAGCGCTGCCGTCATTACTACGGGATAAAAAGGAATAATCTAGGGTTCTGCTATTTAGATAAATTTGGAATACATCTAGTCGTTTTGGAGTTTATTATTACATTGAATGAAACAAATCGTCCGTTGTACTACACAGTAATTATTATATTATATGGTGAACAAAGATCGATCGAAATCATACAATAATCGAAGATTGATGCAACAAAGAAGCAATGGTATCTCAGTGGTAAGAACCTCGGTCTTAAAATCGATAAGTTTGGGGACTCGAGAATAGGCCAGCGTGCAGAAAATAAATAGATTATTCAATTTATCTGCACATTATTCGAACTCGACTCGATATGCTGAAGGAAAACAACGCGAGGGATCCGGCATGTCCAAGATCCAAAAGTACTACGACATATCACATCTGCAGGTTGCATTTAGCGAACGTGGTGGATTATGGCCTGAACCTTCATAGGCCAGCCCAGCTGGGGGATAAAATATGGACCGAGAATGATGATGATGGTGATGATGATGATGATGATGATGAAGATTGATGTTAAATAGCAGATACATTATTAATTTCGAACGATAATAACACAACTAATACTACCATTTCACACCAATACTTTCAAGATCTAATTTTGATAATTTCAGCGAACACAGCGACAAAATTTCAACTGTCAAACAAAGTATGGATATTAATGGACGTACTGAGTTTGCTTGAGGGTCTGCTGTCAATTTACTGCAATAACGTTTCAATCGTGAAGATCACGATGACGCCAGAACTGAAAGCTTGTTACTCTTGCATCTTGTATGTAATTAGATTGATTTATTGCGAAACGAATACATATATGGTTTGATATAGTAAGATGAGCTTGATAACTGACTAGTTTCTCAATTTTTTGTATACTTGTATGTGGTAGTCGAGCAAGCTTCGGCACGAATTGGGCCAGCTCGCACCGGGGCGCATATGTTTTGTATAAAAACATATATTAAATTACTTAGATTTTAACGCGTAAGTAGCCGCGGGCAAAAGCTAATAAAAATAAAAGATATATTGTAAATGTATATTGTAGGCCTTAAAACAAAATTTTAATAAATAAACAAAATAATAATAAAACACACTATACATAACTATTGTACAATTTGGCGGCCTTATCGCTTAGAAGCGATTTCTTCCAGGCAACCTTGGGGTATAATAAATATAAATTTTGAAAAGGAAGAAAATGCATAAATATATACAAAAAAATGTACACATATACAGATATAAGAGATTTAATTTTAGGAGTTATATCCTATCCTACTTATATTATAAATGCGAAAGTTTGTGAGGATTGATGTTTGTATATGTGCATGTTTGTTTGTTGCTCTTTCACGCAAAAGGTACCGAACCGATTGCAATGAAATTTGGTACGTATGCAGCTGGACAACTGGAATAACATATAGGCAACTTTTTATTCCGATATTCTTACGGGTTACGGACTTACGCGGGTGAAACCACGGGGCGCAGCTAGTTAATAATATACTAATATTATTTAAACATAAAAACTGTAGTTTATAAAATTACAATCGCTTTTGGCATGACAGATCTGTTTAAAAGTTATACTTAATAACTTCTCAGTAGCAAGTTCTACACTCTGTAAATAACAAACAAAAAGCACAAATATGGTACACATGATCAGATCGATATTTGACCGTTAAGAAATTTGCCTCTAAGACATGTCAAAGATCAATAGCCAGAAATATAATGATTGGAGACAATGCGAATCTTTTGTGATGCTATCGTGCTTAATTTGACCTCAATTATATATAAATGCCCGATATTGCGAATAATAATATGATTATTAAACGTATCGCTTTATTCAAAAACAATGTAAATATGCTATAAACAGATTATGCGTAATTTAACCTTTTTTTTTTTTACAAATCCAATTGGCGAGATGTTTCGGAATGTCAGACACACAATTGATCAAAGGATAGCCATATCCCAAATATTCGTACCGAAACTCAATATTATAATCTGCATTAGTATATCATATCCTAGACTTTTAATTTGTCTTTTTGGATTACCAACATTTGGAGATGCATAAGGCCGATAGAAGACATTATGCCTCTACAAATGGATAGACTTTAAATTGGAAAGGGATTAAGAAAGAATTGACGAGAGGAAAAAAGGAGTGAGAAGGGTAATTAACCGTATGAAGCAGAGTAGCATGCTATTATTTCACGCCGGTCTTCTGAGGTGTGGTACTTCCCCGGTGAGAGCAAAGAATAAGTACTTGCCTCTAACCTTTACCTAACTTCATTTAATTTTATAAAAATCCTGTTTTTTATATTTTAGACTTTAGTTAAGGTGTTTTAATTGACATGGCAAAGGCATTAAAGAACCAACGATTATGTTTTTATTATTATATTTTAAGTTACATTAAAACACCAGTATCCCGAATGCCAGTTTCCTTCCTATATTAGGAATTTATAACTCCGTAAATACATGCTGTATGTCATACGGTAACAATTAAATAATTTAAATCTGAGATTAATGAATAAATTTTTAAAAGTCAAGGCCCTGTTTTTGATGATCACGACAATACGTTGACGAAATAGAAAAATTATCTCATCATTATAGGGGTCTGACGGCCACAATTAGAATTTTGTCACGTTGTCCGTCCGTCACGTAATGCATCTATAGACATTAGATAATTTTGTGACTATAAATATAAATTTTCGATCACACTGAGCACATATCAATCGTGCTATCTGATGCCAATGCATCGAAGAAAGATGAAGATTCTATGGGTTTGTTTCCTTACAGTTGAAAAAATCTTGTTTTAAGTTTGTAGACGTGCTAAGTTAAAATATTCATTTCCATATATAGTTCTTCATTGAAACAATTTCTACATAGTGAAAACATATGAAAAGTTATTATATGTTTATTTTTCAGGTCTTAGTTGCTGTAGGTCTGGTTGGTGGAGAAAAGCTGGATCGAAACTATCTTCCGCCACCTGGAGCTCATTTAGCTGGAGGTGTTTTTGATGATGACAAGCTGGAATTACCAAAAGAAAACTTCCAGTATACTAATGTATATGAATCAAATGATAGAGAGGCTACATTCAATACTACACCCGATGTCAGAACTGCTGGTAATGACGGTAATATGCAAATGGTAACTGCAATACCGGGACTTGGTGATGATCGTTATTATAATACCAATTCCACACCATTTCCATCACTCATCAATCAAACAACAGATATTCCTGGAGAATATAAACTAGCAACTGGTGATCCACAAATATCAACCAATTATCAATATATGAATGATTTATATAAATCCGTAATAATCTCTCACCCTACTATGAGCATTCAAGATGAATCCATCTCTATTCCCGATTCATCGTCGAAGACGATAAAAGTTATTCCCACGAGACCAAATGTACCATTTATTACTGACTTGACAGCACGAACAGATTCATCTAAAGCTTTTAATGATATGAATCCGCGATTCAATGAAAAAACTCATCACAACTACGGTATCTCTTCCACACCAGTTAGCAATAAGGACGCTACTGCTGCTCCCATGGGTGAATTTATGAAATATTCCTTTCCAAATATGGCATATTCTACCCCAATCAAAGATTCTTTGAAATTGAAGCTCCCTCCCATACAAAAATTGCAAGGAATTGATACCTCCGTGAAATATCCAACGAGACTCCGAGATGTAATCGATAAAAATGCTATTATACTTAACTATGAAAATAAATTCATACCAGGGGGCTTTTCATATAGCTTTGATACATCAAATGGCATTCACGCTGACGAAAGCGGTACAGCTGATGCTGGAGTAAGAGCAGAAGGGTCGTATTCATATATTGGTGATGATGGGATATTATATAAAATAGAATATACTGCTGATGAGAATGGTTTTCGACCTCGTGGTAGCCATTTACCGACTCCTCCACCCATACCCAAGGAAATTCAAAGAGTCATTGAGCAAGCGCATAGGAACAAAGCAGCTGGTATATTTGATGATGGTAAGACCGTTTACAAAATCTTGTAATATAAATGCTGTAATATTGTTTTATTTTGCGTTTTTATAAGTAATTTCTTTTTTTGTATTATAGGATCTTACGACGATAAAAAGTACGGTTTTAACAAATATATGCCTCGTTTGACAAACAAAGCACAAGATTTGTTAATGACCAACAAAGATTTAATTAAAAACATCAGTGAGAAACCACGAAAAAACAAGAATACAGAATATGAAGAATTACGACTACAAGCTTCTACTGTTGATCCAAGTCCGACATTTGAAGATACTAATAATATGCAGATTGTAGATTCTGCTCAGTCAATATTTGGGACGAGTCAAGGTTATAACTATGAATCTTCTACGCCATCTTTAACGAGCAATACTGTATCACACCCCGATAATTATATAAATACTATTTCTTCAACCTTTGTCACACCTACTACGTTCATGCCTAGATTATATACTTCTAAAGATTTCGCAGATTTAGATCAATCAGATAGAAAAACAATCGAGAGACCCAAAGATAGAGTTATTAATACATCTAACGAACATTTCACAACTCCTATATCTACTACTTTTTCAACTGGAATTGAGAACTATAACACTGAATTACCTGATAGGTCTCATTTTGAGGACAATGCATTTACACAAGATTTCAGTGGTCCGAAACAAAATCAAGATTTTGATCCCAATACTGGATATTATTATTAATTATATGTATATTGAATTATAATTTATTTTGCTTACTATAATTTAAATCATGGGATACCTACTATTCGCTGATAAATCTTAATTTAATTTTTTGTTTTGTTGAATAAAATAAAAATCCTTTCTATAACGACATGTGCTTTTAAATTGCTTCCTAATCCTGTTAAATTTTATTTCTTTCACTTTTGATATAGAAGTTTTTTTTCATTTGTATGCACTTTTATTCATAATGTCTAGTGTTTAATAATCTGTATCTTTAGCTACACGATAATTAAATGTACATTGATTTAGTTAAATGAGACAATTATTATAAAACTTAAAAAAATCTTAAAAGGTAAATTATTATGAATAGCTCCATCTAGTGAATAATACAAATATCGATTGATCATGACCCAATATCGATTGGAATGGTAGAACTCTCTATTGACCTTAAAGAGAACATGAAAATCGCCTCAATTAGCCACAAGATGGCGCTGAAATAAGTTTATAATAAAGCTCATTGCACTAAACTTAAAACGTGTGACTTTTTTATGTATAATAAATGTGATGCAACGATACTAAATATAGTGTTAGTTTTATATAAATACAATGCACACCAAATCACCAAATGAGTATTTGAATCCAACTATATCCTACTAATATTATAAATGCGAAAGTTTGTAAGGATGTGTCTGTGTTTGTTGCTCTTTCACGCAAATACTACTGAACTGATTGCAATAAAATTTGGTAAGTACACAGCTGGACAACTGGAATAACATGCAGACAACTTTTTATCCGTGAAACCGCGGGGCACGACTAGTGGTTTATAAAAGAAGCACTTCCTTTAGGATAACACTACTAATTTAGTGTTAGTAGTACTAAATTCTTCTGGAATGTTTATGTGAAAAAGTCGCAGACTCTGAAATCGAGCTGACTCGAGAATCTGAAGAGAATCTGAGCTGGTTCGCCTGATGGTAAGCGATTACCACAGATGATAGACCTCTTGCGTTGGTCAGTTTTAAGGACTTAAATGAATGTCCCCACGTGTGATCCCTGCCCCAGTGACAGCTGTCAAAATGTGCCTCTCTTTCAAATAAACAAAACAATATAAAATTACCACAGAGTTGTTCTGTTCCATATTTCTTTAAAATGACATAGTTATTCAAAATCCTACATAATAAATGGATTCATGTGTTTTTTACGAAAATTCTAAACAGATTAACTAACATCCTGTATACAGAACTTCACTTTTTTACACACACTCAAGCAATTAGATTAGATCACTCCTATGTGATTGGATAAAAAACTATTTTATTAAGGTTACATGTTTCTATGATTAAGTTGGTTTGTTTTTATTATTATATAGTTTTTACTGTAGACCTACTGATGTTAGAGTTGTTAAGTACATATTAATTTTACTGAGGAAACGTTTAAAACATCTACTGATTTCAATGTGAGCTATGATAAGTTCTTTGAAAAATAGTGCGTTCATTATGAAATGAAATACTCTCAAATACTCTCACCAGCTATTCGCCCGCGTAGAATTCGCTTATATCGCGCGACATGGTAAGGAGTATTTTATTCGCATTAAAAAGTATGGTTTAGTTTTTCCCACGTTTAGCTCCATTTTCATAATAAGTTTCATCAAAATCAGTTTGACAATAACGATCTTTCATACAAACTTTCACCGCCTCTTTCAACCCTTTCTAAAAAAAGTGTCCTATGTCCTTTCCCAAGTTCAGTTCTATCTTCATACCAAATTTTATCAAAATCGGTTCAGTGGTTTATGCGTGAAAACGTAACAGACAGACACACATACAAAGTTACTTTCGCATTTATAATATTAGTAGGGGTATATAGATATACAGTCTATCAATGGCGCAGCAATTACACATTTTAAACCCAAAAATTCGTAGCTTTAACTACTTGTGTACATTTGAATAAAAACCACCACGTTCCATGTTTCACATCTCTACATAGTATAAAACAAAATCGCTTTCTCTGTCCCTATGTCCCTATGTATGCTTAAATCTTTAAAACTACGCTACGGATTTTAATGGGTTTTCTTCAATAGATAGACTGATTCAAGAGGAAGGTTTATATGTACAATTACCTCTATTAAACTACTCCGAGTTAACGCGTGCGAAGCCGTATCTATAAAGCGTGATTTAACTTATATATGACACTGACGATAATCAAAACTTATTTATGGAAATACCAAGGTCTATTTATTGTGTACGTAACAAAAGTATTGTTACCTAAACGGCTACATCGCAGGGTACTTGACCTATGCGCTTTGTGTCTCAGGAATTTGAACTAAATACCGTGAATCACTCATGGAAGGTTATTAATAACGTAACTTCCATGGTTAGACGTACTGTGACATCCTTCCTACTAATATTGTAAATGCGAAAGTTTGTAAGGATGTGTGCGTGTTTGTTACTCTTTTACGTGAAAACTACTGAACCGATTGCAATGAAATTTGATACGTAGACTGCTGGACAACTGGAATAACATATAGGCAATGACAACGGACAACTGGAATTTTTTTCCCGATACTCCAACAGGATATGTACTTACGCGGGTGAAACCGCGAGGCGCAGCCAGTAACATAATAAAAGGTTATCCATATTTTCATTTGAATAGGTCATCAACGACCTTAAATGTCATGTATTAATTATCTTCCTTCCAAATTTAGAAATTAAAAACTTTTTAACGGATTTTAAACGCGATTTATTCAGTACATTAATACTTTACAGCGAGCGTGGTCACGAGGAGACCACGCTCCCTGTAAAGTGTTCGAAACGTCGGATTAATAATATTTTCATTTCTAAATGTATAATACTCGCGTAAAATCAAACACAAGAAAACACCATTTCGTTCTAAATTTCAACATTTATATCGTATATGACATCTTAAATTGTCTATTTCTAATTATATATCCAATACTAGCTGACCCGGCAAACGCTATTTTGCGCTAGGGGTATGAATAATAGATGTTGGGCGATTCTCATACCTACCTTTGCACAGAAAATTTCATGAGAATCGATCCAACCGTTTCAGAGGAGTATTGTAACTAACATTGTGACACGAGATTTCATATATATAGATTAAGAAGATTATATTCTACTTATTAAGTTTACAATTAACTGGAAACTGAGAGCAATAATTTTTAAAATCCATCTAGCTGTTTGCAAAGTTAACTATAGTGTTTCTAAAAATATTAGCCTTATTCCGTCTCCTAAAATGAAGGCTTACCGAGACATAATAACATCTATCATTCTCCAAGATTCTCTTTTGTCAATATCAAAATTCTTCGAAATCTGTTTAGCGGTTCATGTGTCATCAAAAGGTTATAAAGCGTTACTGAGAAGTGACTTTCACAAGTGAATTATACAAATACAATCTAAAGAAAACAGGAATATAAAAAACGTGAATCGATGACTAAAAGACCTCCTAGAACACTTATATATTTTTAACATCAAATTTATTAAGCTTCAATAACACTTCAAGAAACTATATTATGTATATTAAATAAACAGATAATGACGTAAACATACAGATTGAAATAAAAAAATATCCTGTAGCTGAACATGATATTTGAATATGAATCTTATTGAAGGAGACATAAAGTTTATTTCATTTCTCGATTACATTTCGAAATATAAATGATATATTTATATCAATTTGTTTTTATTTCTCTGAAACGATTTTAAATTCGTTTACGTCATTAATTTATATATTACTAGCGGTCCGCCCTGGCTTCGCCCGTGGTACATATATAGACTTTCTAAAAAATGGGCTATCTAACACTGAAAGAATTTTTGAAATCGTATCAGTAGTTCCTGAGATTACTGCATTCAAACAAAAAAACAAACACCTCAGCTTTGTAATATTAGTATAGATACGACTTCAAAAGGTCGTCCTAGCTTTTAATTCGACTATTTATGCTTTTCTTTAGTGTATTTATTAAACGTTACCCCACAACATTGGGCTGGATGAACCAATTACGTTGATTTTTCTTTATTTGAAAGTCGGTGATCTCTCTGTGCCATTAACATAATCTAATTCTATCAATTTGAATGCAGTTTAGCATTTTGTGTAAATAATTATTTTATAGGTACTAAACTTCATCGTCACGACAACTTTGATATTTATAATTTTACATATCATGTGAGAACAAAGGGCTATAAAGAAACAATGATGTCCTAGGTGATCTGATATTTCTAACACTATAATAAAACGTAACTATAGATTAAGCTTATCAAAATCGAGGCATGAGTGCACGCTAACAAGTTTTAGGTTATTATGTTCTAGATTTTCAGTTAACATAAATTCAGATTTTATATATTACTAGCTGTGCCCTGCGGTTTCACCCACGTAAGTCCGTATCCCGTAAGAATATCGGGATAAAAAGTTGCCTATATGTTATTCCAGTTGTCCAGCTACCTACGTACCAAATTTCATTGCAATCGATTCAGTAGTTTTCTCGTGAAAGAGCAAAAAACACACACACATCGTTACAAACTTTCACATTTTTAATATTAGTTGAATTATTCATATGTACTACATACGTATTTATGTAATATTGTATATTTATTTTTAAATTTTTCAAACAGATGGCATTTTTGAAATCGGTCCAGTAGTTTTGCGTGAAAACGTTACAGATATAAAAAATACAAAAGTTGTATGTATAATATTGGTATAGAAATAGATTGATAAAATTATTTTTCAATAAATTAACACGCAGCCATTAAGTGTTAACTCTATAAGCAGTAGACCTTACTAAGTACAACTATATTATTATTAAACCCATTATTATTCATTTATTAAAATTATTCAGATTTTCATATCTTAAATATGAAAACGAAAAATCATTTGAAGCCAGAGCTGAGAAAAGTTCCTTTAATCATTAGAATCATTCAGTTAATTATATAAAATTGACAGTTGCAAGTACGAATTAAATTAGACTAATCGGTTAACCGGTAATCGTTCAGAATTCTGAACTTATGTCTTTTTTGTCGATATTTCAAGGTATCGGTATATCTGGCTATGTATGGTAAAAAAACTACAGCGATTACGTAATAGATCTTCGCTTTGCCTTCGAAGACTTCAAATATAAGTATTATTTATTTCAATTCAACTTTAAATAAATTTATTGTTCCTCTCGATTTAAGTGAGATAACAATGGAGATAACAATCAAATCTCATTCACTTAAAACTTTGATAAAGAATCGCACTTTATTTTATGACCAACCTCGTCACGGCATTACTATCCTACTAAAATTATAAATGCGAAAGTTTGTAAGGATATCCCGCGGTTTCACGCGCGTAAGTCCGTATACCGTAGGAATATCGGGACAAAAAGTTGTCTATATGTTATTCCACTTGTCCAGCTGTCTATGAACTAAATTTCATTGCAATCGGTTCTGTAGTTTTTGGGTGAAAGAGCAACAAACACACAGATACCCTTTCAAACTTTCGCATTTATAATATTAGTAGGATTAGTAGGATTATAATATTCAATTCGTCCTACTAAAACTAAACATACTACATAAACGCGTTTTTCAATAAAGTCCAGTTAAATAACTGAATTAATTTATAAGCCAATAAATACCACAATGAATCGAAACAATATAAGCTCAAAAGTTATGCATGTCAACACATAAGCTGCATTTGGCAACAACGGTTCTAACCTTTCTCATATAGACATACTATTACAGTTTTATACCTTATCAGAGTAAAGATGTCTTCATTAATAAATCATGAGATGCATGTAAGGTTATTTAATGTGGACTTGTTCATTACAGTCACCTAATTAGCCAGTTTAATGCATTTTATGTAAATCTAATTAAAATATTTCATCACATGTCTGTATTTGTTTTTATTTTAAGTCAAAAAATTATGTTATAACGAACAAGATTAATTTTGTGTTGTATTTTACCACAATATAAAAATGTGAGTCTAGGAGTTGAGCGACTATTTATTTTCATTGGGTCAATAATTATTAGTAATATAATAATATATATTAGTAAGTATAGACATACAAAATAGGATTTTATTTATTATAAATGCGAAAGTTTGTGAGGATTGATGTATGTATATGTGTATTTTTGTTGCTCTTTCACGCAAAAACTACTGAACCGATTGCAATGAAATTTGGTACGTAGACAGCTGGACAACTGGAATAAAATAAAAGTATTTTTTATCCCTATATTAACACGGGATACGGACTTACGCGGGTGAAACCGCGGGGCGCAGCTAGTATATTATAAATGCGAAACTTTGTGAGGATTTATGTATGTATATGTGTATTTTTGTAACTCTTTCACGTAAAATCTACTGAACCGATTGCAAGGAAATTTGGTACGTAGATAGCTGGACAACTGGAACAACTTTTTATCCCGATATTCCTTCGGGATACAGACTTACGCGGGTGCGGGGCGCAGCTATTACTCTATATTTATTACATTTGACGATGAATCAATAGTTAACTAATTTAAATTCACATTTATACTCGTTGTACCTAAATTTTAATAAAACCTATTGAACTAAATAAACTAAATTATATTATAAACAGGAACAGTTAAATTTTTGGGTGCGTTTCTTTGTTAGATCATCTTCATCAATTCCAATATCTTGTACGCATTATTGTCCAATAACAAGTCGTGGCATCTTGTAAATAAAACTACACTCAGCATATCTATTAATATTTTAAATTATTTATTGGTATCTGTTTTGTAAGTTGTTCTGAATGAAGAAATAAATAAAATAATTAAAAATTATTTAACCATTTGCGAGCTCCATCTTTACCGAGGAGTATGGGCTATATTATTTTATTTATTTCCAGGGCAACCGGGGCGAAACGCACACACAAACAAGCTAGATTTTAATCGATGTACCGATAGAGGTACTTGATTCATTGCGTCCTCTATTTTATTGCTATCATCTGTAAGTAACCGACTCCTCCTTTTGTTCTTTCGATTCGTCCCACTTTTTAACGGGCAGATTCAATTCAAACTTTGTCACAAACTGTATAGATTTTTTAACAGTAGCTCTTATAAGCAATCCTTAGTGTCGAAACCGACTCGCACTTGACCGATTTTTAAATAATCTCAAAACTCTACGCACATCATCTATCTAACAAATACCCCCTAGACATTACTTGACCTGCATTTTTACTCGATGATTAAGCTGATTGAAGCCTGACGAAAGTCAGCAAGAGGTCAGCAATATTGCTTTATAACTTAAGTGCGCGTGGGACGATACACGTTGCTCCAATGTTGCGTCCAGTCCAGTAATTTGGATGTAATGACGTTGTTACCTTTTTTGTTGACTGTACAGAACGGTGGGTTTGATAGTGTGTTGATCGCACATTCATTAGCTAATTGATATGAAAAGATGTTGCAAAATGGTTAATATAGACCTGGTTATATATAGTATTTTAGGCACAAGTATATCGCATTATATAATAACATTTTAATTTTTTGTGTTTGGTTTTACGCGACTATTATACATTTATAAATTAAAAACTTTTTAGCGGATTTTAAACGCGATTTATTCATTATATTATTAACCCGACGTGTCGAACACTTTACAGCGAGCGTGGTCTCCCCCTGATGTTTAATTTCTAAAACATTTTAATTGTTTTGGAAAAGCAAACCACCTTGATGAATTGTCATATCTAGATCAAATTTACATGAGACCACATGGAAGGCACTGTCTTTTAAATAAAAAAATAATCATAAATATCGGAACATTAAAGGTTATGAGGTGACAAACACAAAATATACAGTCAAATTCCTTCCTCCTTTCTCTGAAATCGGTTAAAGCGCCCATAAACTTCTACCTAGTAATTTGTTTTGTGATGAAGAAGTGTTTGTATACAAATAAATATTAAAATGTTTATAAGTGAGTTACGCCAGCGGAACCCTAACGTAACGCTGAGTCGACGGTTCGCACGGGAACGTATATTACTGTATGCAGCGAATTCCTTTAGTGCGACGTAATTTTAAGTTTTCATGTTAAATAAGTTTAGTATTATATTCATTACTTTTTAGCTCTTGCATCGTGCAAGACATATTGTAATCATTATGATTAAAGTATTTTTATAAGTAAAATTCGACTTTTTTTGGGGCCTCCGGCTGTGTGAAACATAATTGGCGCAGTCGGTAGGATCCTCAAAAATAAGTAGCAAAGATAGTTAACCTTGCTATCGCTACGAGGATCTAGAATCTACGGTTTCTGCGGCCTGGAGGCGACATCCGAAAATTGATCCCAAAAGAAGCCGAATTATGTTCATGTAAGTACATAGAATAGATCTGTGTTACTTATCCTTTATTTTTAATCCTTTTTTACTTTTTATTGTGTCCAAAATTTTCCATCCGAGAGAATTATTTTCCTGGGAGCCTGCATCGAGTAGGTTATCTCGTAGATCGTATATAGATAATAATTGTAGGAATTTAAGTAATTTAGAGAGCATTTTTGAAGGGATGGCGGTACATGACCCTGACTTAATTTTTAAGGCATTACGCCCAGTTCCCGAATTTAACGGGAACCCGAACGTTTTAACGAGATTCATAAAAATTTGCAATTTAATTGTAAATTAGTATGTTAGTACAGGACCGGGTAGCAAACTATCGAATTTATGTTTAATTAAAATATTATATATTTTTAAATAAAATTACCATTTCTGCCTCGCGTATAAGGTCGGCATTGATTAATAATTTTTCCGACCAGAGGGATGAAATCTCTTATACAAAGATTTAACTAAAGAGATTCCATCTTCCCAAATCGCGCATAACTTTAAGAATAGGGAAATGCATATGCATGATTCCCAAATACCTCATGAAAATTACTACTATTACTATACAGTAAAACCAGGGTATTAATTTAATGGGAAAAAGATAATAATTGTTCTTAAATTTCAATTGTGTCTAAGAGTTCATTCATTTTTTATAAATAAGCTGTTTTTCCTAATAAGTACATGTAGGCTCTCATCCCTCCTTATCCTTTCATCGCCACAAGTACACAGTCTTTCTTGTATATGGAGGCTGAATGCCCGAAGTTCGGTAATGGGTATCTTTGTGAGATAAAAACCAATCAGATTCAGACGAAACCAGACTGCATACAGGATTTCATTCAGAGTCAAATCCTGGGCCAAGGATGCAAGATGACAGAAGTTATTCTATCTCAAGAGATGATACAAGGACTGGATGACAGACACTACATCTTATCTATGCCACATCAGACGAAAATCCATTTGAAATGCAAACAGGACGATTTCACGACCGTTAATGGTAGCTTTCTCATAACCGTTCCCGAAAATTGTATCCTGGAGTCGGATAAATTCAAAATCTATAAATAAATAGCGTTCAAGATAGAATCCGGGGACAACCACTGAAAATAAATAATATCGACTTAAATGAAATACACTTCAATGTC